>NC_050527.1:10300709-10316891 GCF_002922805.2 Oryzias melastigma
ATATTGTCTAAAATTCGACCAAAAACATGTTAAATGTAAAATAACCATGTCATCTGATTCAGTCTGAACAAAACAAACCCCTAAAAGAGTAAATCTCAACAAAGGCACTCAGAATTAAATCAAAAGTGAATAAAAGTGTTCCCAGGATTGAATATAAATATTGACTCTTAAAAAACAAAAAAACAAAAAAAACAAAAAACAAAATCCCTATTTTTTTACACAACATTGGCAGCAGCTTTAGTTTATATTCCACATCCTTATTTTTTTTAACCGTCTTACCTTTAGTCTTGCTGAGCAGAATCACATTCTGAACTCTGTTTGGGACACAGGAGTCAAGAAAGGCTCGAGAAGTTGATCTAGACTCTGATTCGTCAGAGGGGAAGAAAGATGGAAAGACTGCAAGCCGAGACATGTGTGATGATAAGGGGTGCTCCTTCGGAGTGACAGCACTCATCATTTTATCTCTGAAAAAACAGTCAAAAATGTATTAAAATGATGCAGAAAAAATCCCCATAAAAAAGAAAGAACAGAGGATAGATCATGTTTACATGTTTACAACAAATAAACTCACGCCACATTGACTTCAGTTGGTTTTGGTATGCTGGTAGAAAAAAAAAAAGTAATTAGCTTTTTTCACCAAATAAACAGAACTCAGCACATTTCAGTGAATTTCAACAAAACAAATAAACCTACAGTTGGTCATTGAGGCGATCAATGATTTTATTTCTGCGGGTCCTGCTGTAAAACTGTTGGTTGTCCATTTGCCTGTAAAGGTAAAACAAGTATATTATTCTATATTCTCTTCATGTGATAATGAGTGAGATTTTCTTACTCCAAGCAAGAACGAGCTGAAGATCCAGGCTGGGAAGATCTGGAGATTTTATGCAAAATGAAGAAATTGAGGAGAAAATCCCACTCTGGTATTAGAAAAAAATGTGGACAAATCCAGAACAAGTCACCAATAGAAATCTTAAAAACACAAACGTTATAAAATAAAAAGAAAAACTCACATAAAAGAGAACAAAAATCCTAATTCTTCTCCTGTTACAGATGGTCTGATTGCTTAATTTGAAGTTGTTGTTGCCTGATGAGGACTTCCTCATCTCTGAGCAGTTTCAGACTCGGATTGAAGGATCAACCAGGATGGCCTTGTTAAGACAAGCAACCGGATCGGCGTGACTGACACCCTATCCCACCTGCAGCACACCGTGTCAGCGGAATGCTTTTGTAGCTTTAAAGTGAGGAAACAGACTCTTAGTCATCGTTCGCCGAAGGAGGATACCATCAAGTGTAAGCGTTTTCATTTTAATCAGCATGAACCAGAGTGTGTAGGTTTTTTTCCATCATATTACATTTTGTAATCACTGCTCCGGACTGCCTCATCCTGTCATCATATGTGGATCTGATGATATTACACGTTCACGGCTTAGTGCACTCATTCAACCAAGCATAAAGTGAAATGAAAATCTAGCTGGATCCGACCAGCACACGCTGACACCAGATACAAGCCGTGTGTGGCTGGTGCTTGGTTGCAGGAGTCAGATTTCATTGTCCCCACTTCTAAGCAATAGAACACAGGTGATATAGGCTTTAGATGCAGCAAACTTTGTTTGAGGATAATAGTCACAGGGAGAAGTTTTCTTTCTCTGTCCAACAATCATCCTGTCCTTGTGATGGGGAGTAAAGCGCGTGCTCATTTTGGGGAACATCTTCTTCTCTGGTTTAGTGGATGTGAGCTGTCCATGGTGCTCACAACTTTTTCCCCTCATCTGTCATTTGATTTAGGGAAGAGGAGACATGAAAAATTGAAACCATTACAAAAAAACTACAGTATGTCAGATTAGTTTGTGACATCTTATTTTCAAAGAACTTGACTTTTAATTTATAATTTTATTGTTTTTTTGATTCCAAAGAAAATCTGAGATGAGAATAGCTAAGAATAATTCTAACCTGTAACAAATTAAATACAGATTTAACCCTTTGTACACAGTAGGCATTTCAATCAAAAGCTGGTTACCTTACAGATCCATGACGACATTTCTCAAATAACAATAAATTCATACTTTATAACAGGGGTCAGCAACCTTTAACAGTAAAAGAAGCATTTAGGCTAGTTATCGACTGATCAAAACCTAGAGGGAGCTGTATAGAATAGAATAGAATAGAATAGAATAGAATAGAATAGAATAGAATAGAATGATTTTTTTATTACAGACTCAAGGTCCAAATAACAAGACTAAAAAAAAACTAAGAAATTCATAATGAAAGCTCAGAAGTGGGCTGCACGGTGGCGCAGTGGTTAGCGCTCTTGCCTCACAGTAAGAAGGCCCCGGTTCAAATCCCGGCTGGAGGATCTGAAACAGAAACATCAACTGGGACCTTTCTGTGTGGAGTTTGCATGTTCTCCCCGTGCATGCGTGGGTTTTCACCGGGGACTCCGGCTTCCTCCCACTATCCAAAAACATGCTTCATAGGTTAATTGGTGACTCTAAATTGCCCCTAGGTGTGAATGTGAGAGTGAATGGGTGTGTGATTGAGGCCCTGCGATTCACTGGCGACCTCTCCAGGGTGAACCCTGCCTTCGCCCATCAGTAGCCGGGTTAGGCTCCGGCACCCCCGCGACCCCGAAAGGGAATCTGGAAATTATTGGTGATACCCAGCCCTGATTGAAACCTTTGACAGCTCAAAGGGAATTCAGAGTTTTTCAGAGGCTCAAAAAGCTTAAGAAGCATTGAAACAAAACATTCAAATATACAAATTTAAATTTATTATTTGATATAAAGAAAAAAGAAACATAAATGCGACATTATGAGCGTAGTTGGTGCATGACAGGCAAAGGTTTTGAAAAAGTTTAGGTAAAGACGAAATCAGAAACATTGATTCATTTTGGAAGATAGATAAACAAACCTGATGTACTCTTTTAAATCATCAGAAATGAAAGGACCACACCAGCACATATAATGAATGCAAACTCCTTTCCCTCAACATGACACGGACTGGTTTCCAAGCAGCAAAGCTCACTACGTTTGCTAACCCACAAGACCCATATTTTGCATTCGGCTTTTTAATTGGGATCCTCAAGAGGCTTTGTCCGAAGTATCAGCAAAAACACCCAAGTTCTATCAAGCAGCCTAAGCTTAGTCCAGTAACCAATTACACCGCTCGGCCCCAGCAGGGACGCAGCTCAATGGATTACATTTCTGCTGCTGCATTACAAATGTGCTGCAGCCCGAAGCAAGATCCCTTATTCTGTTACTGTGCAGATGGTTTACCTCGACAGCTTTTCACACATCAGCAGGGATGCAACTGTCGGCGTGATCCATCAAGTTCCAGTTATCTCCTGAAACGTGATTCATGGGAAAGAAAAAAACCCAATCCACTCCAAACTTTGTAGATTAACATGTCATTCTCAGGATGACACATAAAAGTAAAAAAAAATGTTTTTTTTAGATTCTAGATTATGTGCATGTTTAAAAAGTCTATTTTCCTTGGTCGTCTGTTGGTCAGGGAATAAGCTGCCAGCACGACCCACTTGGGTGATCCAACTTACACTGGTGGCCAAAAAGAAAGCACCCTGAAAGCCTTCATGGAGACATCTAACTGCTTTTTTCATGTGAGCTGACAGTGAAAGAACGAAAACCGAACGTGTGAACTCGCTCTTCAAAGCTCAAGGCTTTGCAGAATAATTCATTAATTGAATGTTTTACACAAAAAACCCACACACATTCCAAAGCCCAAGAGAAGCTGTGGCATGAAAACTGTCTGCACGTGTGTCACTCCAAGGGCGCACATGTTCTGCAGAATTATTTTCCTTTTTGTAAAATGTTGAGGTAAATCACATTACTTGTAGGTTTGGGTGGAAACTTTTTCTTTGAGTATTTTGATGTTGCTTCTTTGTCTGTTCAGTCGCATTCTGCTTGGAGGGAGACAAGTGTCCTTGAGTTATTCAGAGCTGTTCATAAAGCAGCAGAGAACCATCAGTGTGTTTGTGTGTAACGTTGTGTTTAGGTTTTCATTTCTGCAGGTAAATATTTATGTATCTACCCAATTTAGGAGTGAAGTTTAGACTAAATTGAACATCAACACCCTTTTTCATTGAATGGAAAGGGAGTGAAGACAGCAAACACCCTGCCCTGCACTTTGCTTGTGTGTGCGCGCGTGTGCGTAAATGTGTGAGTGAGCGTTTTTTTCAGGTTCCAGGATGAATATAAAAGCGCTGCATTTTTCCACACTTCTGCATAGTGATCCACACACTTGCAATTGCTCCACTCAGTTCTACAAGGATTCTGTTTCCAGTATTTGATGGAAGAGATTGGATAAAAATGGATAAGTGTTTTAGGGACTTCTGCTTTGTGGTCATCCAGTAACTTGTGTTTTAAAGCTTTCACCATGACAGCGTTTGATTTCTCGGATGTGGAGGCATTCTTGGACTGCCACCCGGATCTGTTTGAGGAGTACCTGGTGCGGAGAGCCAAATGCGACCAGGTGAGCAGGTGGCTGAAGGAGCACCAACCCTCCAAAGTGTCCGCGGCGGAGGAGAAGAGAGGCGCCGCGCTGGACCCGCTTTGGCCGACCAACACCGACGGACTCCGCCGAAGGTCTTCCCACATGGAGCTCCGGCGGAACTTTGCGCGCTCCAAAGCCACCACGGCGCACCGCACATACGACGAGCACGTGAGCCTGAGCGAACACGAGTCCCAGTCGAGCATGAGGCGCCGCGCGCTCCTGCGTAAAGCCAGCTCCCTGCCTCCGACCACCGCGCACATCCTGAGCGCGCTGCTGGAATCGAGGGTCAACGTGCCTCAGTACGCCTCCAGCGCCATCGACTACAAGTACAGACTGAAAGAAACCAACGAAAGGGAGTTTTTCTTGGAGTTGGTAAAAGACATTTCGAACGAATTGGACTTAACCAACCTGAGTTATAAAATCCTCATCAACGTGTGCATCCTGGTGGACGCTGACAGGTGCTCGCTCTTCCTCGTCGAGGGACCCGCTCACAAGAGGACCTTGGTGTCCAAATTCTTTGATGTGCACTCTGGCACCACAGTGAGACCATCATCCAGCACTGTAGACTCTAATGAAGTGCAAGTGCCGTGGGGGAAAGGCATCATTGGATATGTAGCAGAGCATGGAGAGACTGTAAACATCTCTAATGCATATGAGGTATTTTTTTTTTTTAATATTGGAGATCAAACAAAATAATGTATTAAAAAATAAAAAAAAGAAGTTTATTCCTTTGGTGCAAAACTCTATAGATAGTGAACAGAAATGTTTTGCTCAGATTTTGGGGGAAAATTAATGACTTTCCCACAAGTGACTCTGGGCACAACATCATTATCTCCTGGCCCTGGGGCAAGTGGGCTGACTTTGGGAACATGGAGATATGGAAGACTATTTCAGCAACAGAAGGCCAATCGAAATAGGCCAGCGAGAAGCAGCCCATAATGCTTTCTCTCCCATAGTAAAAACTGCAGAACTGGGCTGCAGAAAATGTGCTCATAAATGCCCTCTCTACAAGACAATAAACAGGTGTCTGTTTGTTTCAGGACCACCGTTTCAGTGATGAGATTGACAAGTTAACCGGCTACAAGACTCAGACCATCCTCTGTATGGCCATCTGCAACAGCGATGGAGAAGTCATTGGCGTTGTTCAAGCAATCAACAAAAACCCCATGGGAACCCCTTTTAATGAAGATGATGAGAAGGTACAAGCCTCCGAAGAACCCCGATCACCTACAAGCACACGCCTAAATATGAGCCTATTTCTGTCCTTACTGTTCAGATGAGTGCCATAAGGGGCTTTTTGAAAGAGGATAAAATCATATTGCATTGATATAATACACTGTAGCATTTGTTAGAGAAGAACCTGAACTATTTAACTACTCAATTTTTAATTCTTACCTAGAAATATCACAAATTTCCTAATTGTCTTCCTGTTTAATAAGACAATATTAGAATATATGCAAGCAAAATATTAGCATGAAGTAAAGCAAAAATATATTTGTTTTTCTGCATTTCATACTTTTTAATTAAAAAGGGGAAAATACATTAAAATGAAATTTTAGAGCTCACAAATACTTTTAGTTGAATTATGTTAGTAAATGTTTATCCACAAGGTGGCAGAACAAAGTTAGAAAAAAGTGAAACTGCTTTCTTTGATGTTAATGCAGTGCTTGAACATTAAAGTTTCTTGGGATTTACAAAATATGTTTTTCTATTAGGCGCAGTGGCAAAAATGATTGTCAATTAATGCTAAAATAAATGAAATACAAATTGAATTTCAGCAACAAAAATATATAAAAAAAGAAAAGCTTCTCCAGATATTTCTGGGGCTTTGATGTCCGACTAAGACTGAATACTGAAAATAGAACTGTCTGGCCCATTTTTGCTTTCCCATCATCATCACACATTTTACGAATATCTTTTTTTAATAGCTTTTACATATTTTTAAAGGAAAGTACATTTTTCTTCTCTTGCATTTTGCTCAGGTGCTGCAGATGTATCTACCATTCTGTGGAATATCGATTTCCAATGCCAAGTTGTTTTCAGAGTCTCGCAAGGAGTATGAGAGAAGTAGGGTAAGAACTTGTGCAATTTCAGCAAACAAACAAAAAAAATCATATTTATAAATTCTAAATAAATATATACAAAGACAGTAACAATATCTAACACTCCAAATTAAGGTTTTGTGCTCCTTTTTCTTGTGTCAGAATGACTCTCTAATCCATTGACTCATGAGATCATAATCAAGACATGTATTGTTTTTGCTCCAGTCTTTGTTAGAGGTGGTGAATGACCTGTTTGAAGAGCAGACCGACTTGGAGAAGATTGTCAGGAAGATCATGCAGAGAGCGCTGACGCTTCTGCAGTGTGAGCGCTGCTCTGTACTTCTCCTGGAGGACATCGATTCACCTGTGAGATCTTTTCTTTCGATCTTTTCACCCTCAGTTGTGCTTAATGAACTTCTAACTTTTTTTTTTTAAAATGTACACTTTTGTGATCATGTCACAGGTTGTGAAATTCTCCAAGACGTTTGAGCTCATGTCTCCCTTGTGCAACATAGACCGGGATATCAGGTGGAAGAGTCTTAAATAAATACAAGCATCACACAAGAGTGGCAGCACTAGACCTCATAAATTCCTGCATGACAAAACTAGTTACCCTCTAAATAAAGCAACTTCCCAATTCTTTCCTTTAGAGTTGACTGACTCTCTGGTGTTTGTTGCCCAACTCAGCATGGAGAAGCTGTCCTGCTCCGACTGGCTAATCAATAACAGCATTGCTGAGCTGGTGGCTTCCACTGGACTGCCAGTTAACATCAGCGACGTCTGTCAGGACCCACGCTTCGATGCTGAGGTGTGGACAAAATTCTGTTTTCTTTAGCAGCTTACATTCATCTTTAATCCCAACAAGTTCAGAATTTTTAGGCCTTTGCGTTTGCTTATTTTGCCAAAACAAACAATCTAAAATCAACTTTTATGCTTAAAGGCAGATCAAGCTTCGGGGTTTCACATCAGATCTGTCTTATGTGTCCCCATTTGGAATCGAACTCATCAGATTATTGGTACGTTAATTAAAAATGTTTATAAAAAGGTAATTTTATACATGTGATTGAAAGATTCATGCATGTTTCTTTCAGGAGTTGCACAAATCCTGAATCGTTTGGACAGAAAGACGTTTAATGATGCAGATCAGAGGCTATTTGAGGTCAGCTGGTTCAATTTTTATTTATAGCCTCACTCCCAAACTTGCTTAAATCTTGAAAAAAAAAAAAAAAAAACTTTTGTCTTCCGTGCACAGGCTTTTGTGATATTCTGTGGACTCGGCATCAACAATACAATGATGTACAACCAGGTGAAGAAGACCTGGGCCAAACAGTCAGTAGCCCTGGATGTAAGCATTTTTTTCTAAAATGAGCCATTTTTGTTTCTTTATTTCCATTCTTTTTATGCCTATGAAACAAATTTGACATTGATGCCATATTAGTATTGGACCGTGTAAAACTGTTTTCTGTTAGACTCATACAAATCATCTTAAATTATGCATAAGCGCAGAGTTTGGTGTGACTAATTAATGCTAATCCCAAAAGACCCCCCCCCCCCTCTAACAAATAAATGTGTGCGGCTGCGTTCTGTTCCAGTACCTGCTATCTAACCTGTGCAGTCACATTATCCTCAGAAAACATAGTTCTGCTTCTCTACAATAAATATTTCAGCTGCCTTCAATAATTCAATAATTCATGATAAATAGATGTTCCAGCGTGCTCAGCTCTCATCAAAGCAATGCTCCCATCACATCGTCTTTACTGTTTTAAAATAATATGTCAATTAAAGGAAAAAATCCTTTGGAGTTAAATAATGTGACAACAAACAGTTTTGTAAAATGTATTTTGTTTCATCAGATTTTGGTATCAGTATCTCTGAAGTTTCACCGTTCTGCGTGACTTGCGGTTTTTCAGATGCTGTCTTACCATGCTACCTGCTCCAAAGTAGAAGTTGATCGACTCAAGGTAAACCACAGCCTGAAGCCTCAGAGATCAGCTTGTATATAACGTTGTTCTGCCATAATGGAAAAAAATTATAAATTGAGGAATTGGTGTACACCATCCTTCTCTGGCACTGGCTCACTAACAGCTTGTCTTCCCCCCTCAAGGCTGCTAAGATCCCCCTGAGCAACGAGCTGGGAATCGATGAGTTTCATTTCAATGACTTCTCCTTGGACAATGACGCCATGATCACCGCATCCCTCCGAATGTTTCAGGAACTGGGAGTTGTGCAGAAGTTTAAAATTGACTATGAGGTGAGCGGCAGGAGCCGCTACTGCTTTTTGCCTTTGCATAAAATTAAGCAGTGAGTTTGTCATCTGTGCAACATTTGCTTGTAGGTTTTGTGCCGGTGGCTTCTGACTGTGAGGAAGAACTATCGAACTGTTGCCTATCACAACTGGAGGCATGCTTTCAATGTGTCACAGTGCATGTTCACCATGATCAAGGTAAGCTTGAGACAGGAAACATCAGTTTAGTTTATGGTTATAGTTGGGGTGGTAATGACAAATTAATAGGAATGCCATGTAATCAATGAGATGGAAATCCAAAAAACTGGGCAAAAAGTTGCATTTTTATTGAATTTCCATCCTTCCGTCCATTCGTGGTCGTGGAGTTGCTGGAGCCAACCCAGCTACTGTTGGCCGAAGTCAGGGTACACCCTGAGCAGGTTGCCAGTCTGTTGCAGCTATTTAAACATTGCTCTAAAAGGGAAAAAAAAAATGTTTTCCGTGCCATACCAGTAGATACAATGTTGATTCTCTCTGCTTTCTGCAGACGGCCAACTTCCAGGATGTGCTCGCAGACGCAGAGATCCTGGCTCTGATGGTGGGCTGTTTGTGCCATGACTTGGACCACCGAGGCACCAACAATGCATTTCAAGCCAAGTAAATCCCGAGGACTTCAGTAGAAGCTGCTCTGCTTTGTGCCAGTGTCGCTCACTGCTGTGTTATTTCTGCAGGACTGGCTCTGCGCTCGCTCTGCTCTACGGGACCTCAGCCACCCTGGAGCACCATCACTTCAACCACGCGGTCATGATTTTGCAGAGTGAGGTCAGTCCAAACCTATTAATATGCCTTTCATCTGACTTTTACATGTTAATATCTAAGTATCATGAGTGAAAAAGACTTAAAGAATTTAACTCATTTTTCAGTGGTTTGTCAATATTTAATTTGCCACATTTTGCCTGGAAATTGTTGTTTAAAGGACACAGAAAAAGGTTGAACTTAATAAAATTATTTTATGACATGAAGATATGTGCACATTTATCTAAGACGCAGAAGACAAACAAAACAAATAATACATTAAAACAGCCAGAGACACAGTGGGCCAATGCTGGCCAAACCTCTGGCTGGATGCTCACTGCTTCATAAAACTTTAAATCTAAATGAGATAGATACTAAACATGTTTGCTCCTCCCTCACTAGCCCTCTGTGGCATCCTTAGAGCTATAGGCTCCTGATCTTAACGCTTCCACTGGAGCTAATCAGTGGCTAATCTGTGGTGGGACTGGGAAACACCAGGGAATAAAAAGGAAGCTGTATTAATGTGAACAGGTCTTCTTTATTAGAGAGTAACTAATCTCTACTGCAAAAAAAAAAGCGTTTAAAAAAATGCAGGGCTGAAAGCACAAAAGTTAAATGTGTTATTTTGTTTATTAAGATTAAATTGAAACAGAGGAAAGTTTAAGACCTTTTTTTGTTGTAATTTTTGCTTTTAGACTCCTTTCGCCAGCATTTAATTGGAAGAATTAAATGTGAAAATGGGTTTCTGTTGTCCACTAAAATTGTGGTTTGTTTGTCTCTAATTAACTTTACCTAATTAAATTAGTCTTTAGACTTAAGTCAAAGTGTAACTTTAGAATGTTACCGTGTCAACAGCATGTTCTAACTTTGACCCAGACTGCAGGTTTCAAGATTATGACAAATCATTAATATGTATAAATTGCTATTTAACAACAAACTCAACAAACTGTAAACATATAGGTAAAAAACAGATTTTTCTTACTAGTTAAGATGTTTTATTAAACTTTTGCACAGTTTGTGAACTAGTCCCAAACCTGCTGTTTGATATGCAAAAATGTAAGCAAAATAAAAGCATTTTCAGTGAGATTTATTATCTCAAAATATGATAGTTTAATATTATTTTTTTTAAAGGGGTGTAATATTTCATTTTAAATCAATAATAAAATTGAATCAATTGATAATCAAACCAACTATCAAACTGAAACAAAACCGTGGTTTGAACTGAATTGGGAAGAAAGTTTATCATTGCATCCTGAGAAATTTTATCCTTATTAGGAGTGTAACAAATCACATTAACGATTTGATTCATTTTTATTATTGAAAGATGACAAATATATCTATTGATGAATAAGATTTAACTCCAGGTTTTCTGAGTCTATGCTTCGGTTGCACTGACATTACCTTGTAAATATCTGCAGCTTTTTTTATGTTAAAATACATTTCTCAGTTAGAATCGCTGGGACTCCCTCTACTGGACAGTATGAATGCATGATTTGCACTTTTATTTTTAGCAGTCTAAATAAGCCTTAAAAAATCAATTAACTGAAAAGGGGAAGAAATGACAAAGCAAAACATCTGATCCTGTATGACAGAACATTCATTAAAATAGTTCCAGGGTGGCATTGAGACCACCAGAGTCGCATAGATCTGCTGTTGTGCAGTTTCATGAGTGGGTCGGTGTTTTCCAAAAACTGCTGACAAGCAGGAAGTTTTGGCTTCACTGGGAGGAGATGCATTGTCTCTAGTGTGGATCAGTTTGATCATGGATTGTGTTTGTGCATTGATTTCCTCTAACGGAAGATTCAGAAAAAGACCATTGGGAGTTTCATCTTCCAGAGGAGCGATGGCTTTTGAAAAGCTGGGGCTGGTTTGGCATTGTCCATGTCGATGCCTTCTTTTGTGTGCAAACTTGTGGCGTTAATAATTGTGTTTTCTCGTCCAGGGTCACAACATCTTTGCAAACCTCAGCTCGAAAGAGTACAGCAACATGATGCAACTATTGAAGCAGGCCATTCTCTCCACAGACCTTACTTTGCACTTTGAGTAAGTGAGCTTTTGCTAATTAAAGTAAAGCATATCATCTAATACAAATCCTGAAATATACCAGGAAGTAAAATGTACCATTTTGTGTATTCTTAACTCTTTGCTTGAACTGAAAGGCGCAGAGCCAAGTTCTTTGAGCGTGTCTTGTCTGGAGAATTCAGTTGGACAGATGAAGGACACAGAGAAGCACTCAGGTTTCCACATTTAACTGAACTAAATAAAAATCTACTTTACTGTGGAATGCGCAGCAGAGACAGAAAAAGGCTCCGTTGTCATCAACAGGTCCATGCTGATGACGGCGTGTGATCTGGGGGCCGTCACTCGACCTTGGAAGATTTCCAAACAGGTTTGAGCTCCTCACCAAGTTTTGTACACACCGAGAGTTCTTTAATTGGTCACACGAGACATTTAATAATGTTTTATTTAGAAAACCGTCATGTTGTGATAAAAGGATAAAAAATATGCTAATTTAAACATCTGATAAAAATGTAATTAAGCAGTCGAAACACACTTGTGATTTCTTTAAATCAACACGGCTGTTAATTGCAGGAAGTTTAACCAAACTTTTAGAGCCAATTTAGGGGAAAAAAAGGATTAGCTTCTCTTAATTTATGCTTTAAAGTCCGCCTACACAGGCTAAGGATGTAATCCCCCTGAAGCTCTCTAAATAAACCTCAATTAAAGCAGTTGTTTGGGAAGTCACCATGTAAATCCCAGTTAGTTTTCTAATCCACTTAATTTTCCAATCTACTTATTCTTAATTGGAGACAGAGAGGTGTTTGATTTATTTGCAAAGCTTAAAGAAGCTTATTGCCTCACTCTGTGGAGCCTTGTTAACACTGGCAAAACACTGCGACATAATAGTAGAGGAAAACATGAACATGAGTGGTGTAATAATTTTACATATTAGAGGGAAATTAACAGAACACACTTAAAAAATAAATAAATATCTTTGGAATATGCAGAATTGTGTCCCTCCCTAAAAAAGTACAAATATTTATTTGTAAAGGTTCTCAGGTTTCCTTTTACTGAAATGTAATTTCACCTAGTGTGGAAATTTAAATCATAAACAAAATATAATTTGCATAATAATTTGGAACATGTTGCAGTTTGCTGTTTTATAAACAAACATTTGACTTACAGTTATCACATTTAGAAAAGTACTTTAAATATTAATAAAAAAAAATAAAATAAAAAAAAACTTTTTTTCCCCATAAATGTTCACAGGTTGCAGAGCTGGTGACCAGTGAATTCTTTGAACAAGGAGACAGGGAGAGGTCGGAACTTAAACTAACGCCAGCAGTGAGTAAAAAAAAAAAAATTGTAATTGTTTGTGGAATATTTTAATCTGAATGTTTTCCCAGATAAAATTTCTGATCCTAAGCAACTTTTTGGTTATTGGGATTCCCTGTTTTGGTTAATACTCTAATGAAAATTGTGTTTTTGGTGTTTTTAACATGTTCTTGTGACAATTTTCTGATGATTGAGAACATATACAAAGAAAATCAAGTTTAAAATTGTATTTGTATTTTGTTATTCAAATCATATGTGATGTAGAAAATACACTGGATGCTTCATTTTTATGCATCTGCTTGTGGACAATTAGATCCATGAATGTCTTTGTTATCCTCTTCTAAGCTGACATTTGGCTCAAAACTGTACTCCTGGATAGATAAAATATTGTTCGCAATTTGTGTTACACCAATAATGTTAAGTTGGGGGTGTGAGAGACTGTAAGAGACCATGTAAACAGAGAGCTTTCAGTAATGGGGAGGGGAAGGGGGGCGGGGTTGCTCTGCGCCAAATAACTCATTGGCAAATTTCTACTGGAATGAACTCCTACCATTCTGGAGAAACTATGTCCTAGAAAACCATACAGATTTTTAGATTTTGGTGAAATATAAAAGCTAAAAGACCAATGGGAATGCTTTTAGAGTAGACCAAAAGAAGATTGAAGCAGGTCTTCAAAGTATTAAAATTGTTTGGATTAAACTGAATAGAAAGGTAAACTGAAAACAGTCAACTCTAAAAATATTATTATAATCAACATATATAACTGAATGATTTTTTTAGGCCATCTTTGACCGTAATCGTAAGGATGAACTGCCTGCCTTACAGCTAGAATGGATTGATGGGATCTGCAAACCACTTTACCAGGTAGATAACTCATGATAATTGCACATTTTCAGGAAAAAAACATAATAAAAAAGCCTCCTCTGGGAATGTGGAACCTGTCTGAACTCTCCTGTGGTTCTCCCAGGCACTGCTGAAGCTCAACAGGAAGCTACAGCCGATGTTGGATGGGATTGAGGCGAATCGAGAGAGGTGGCAGGAACTGTGTTTGTCCCGTGAGCGGACCCGCAGAGCCACAGTGTCCAGTCTGTTTCCCGAACCGGGCCAGAATATCGAGCCCAGTGATGACGTTAAAACCAGTGAAAACCTGGAGCGCCCAGAAAAAGATAGGCCGGTAAAAACCAACACAATGGGGTCAAAGTTTGACTGCGTTGATGATCGGAGGTGCAGAGCAAACAAAGAGTCGTCTGATGACAAAGTAGTTCGGAGCAAGGCACCTCTAGGAAAAAAGTGAACCATTCTTTGTAGTAAGGAAATAGGAAACTCTCATTTGCTGAGCTTGTTGCTTCTCCTGAGCATTAAACTCTTTTCCATTCGCCAATCTCTTTTTGAGAAGCAGTGTCCCTGTTTGAATCCAATCGAAAAGTGATTCATCTCCGACATAAAAAGCAGTTCAAACCAAAGAGAGACAGGTGTTACTATAGTCTAGTTTGTCCATTGGAATGCCTTTGCAAAGCACAAAAGACTCACTGTGACATCTCATCAGCTGCCTCAATGAATGTAGATTGTGTTCTTGAATGTAACAGGCAGCCTGCGTTCTCAGCTGTACTTTTCTTCAGGCTGCATGGCTTATTTTTCCAGTTTTTGATGATTTACAGTTGCGTAATTGGTTCTTTGTAATGCATGTACAGTTTGCCTTATTATCAGTAATGTACTTCAGTCAGTTTTTCCGAAAGGTAATTAAAAACATATTTCTAAATTTTGTAAAAGCTGTTTGAACCCAAACTCTTAGCGTGCCTGTGCGTCTGTGTGTTCACTTCAGTGTCAGATGCTCTCCCACAAATGTCGAACATACAACTGCTGAGGTTATTGCTAGGCAACCCCTGAAAGGAGAAGATGAATTCTTTTACTGCTCAGTGTGTCTTTGAAGTGTTTGAGCCACAGTGTATAAGCTAGAAATGTGACGGTGCCTTCAGAGGCTGTTCTTTGTCGTACGCAGATGTTGTGTGTGTTGCCACGTCTGCTGTTGCATGCTGGCTGTGCTGAAACTGCACGTGGATTGTTGACTCTTGATGCCTTTAAGTGCCCTAGGAGATTTGATTTGCATGCAGCAACAGGAATGCTTCTTTGATTGTTTTTGTGTTTGAAATTGTTAATGAACTATCATTTTCATTGAAAAACTTTAGCAGAACTACAAATTTAGTATTTTTCCTTATTAGAAAAATTATATTTACTATCAGTTAAAAAAATTAATGTAAAAAAAAATTGTGAATTTTTGTATGAAAAAGAAAAATGAATCAGGAAGTTCCGGTTGAATTTAATTGTACTCAAAATAAAAACTGTCTATGTCTGTGTAAATCTTAAGAAACTCACCCTCTGGTGGACCTAAAAGAGGCCCGACTGTGTGCCTTAAAGGAGATCTATTCTTAGATTCATTTTTTTGAGTTAAATTCTTGATATAATGTTAGATATGAACATTAAACAAATCAAAAATCCTGATCCACCTCAATCCTTAGCAGAACCTTGCAGCCGTTTCTCAACCATTTTGATCAAAGTTTGATTTATCCTGTTTTATCAGAAGATTTTCGGAACTGCTGATGTCATAAATACCCAATGAGGCTATAAGGGCAGTGTAGCTGTTTATAGCAGTGCTTCATTTTCCCAACATTCAGTAAGATTCTCCCCCATGACTGTTGTGGAGATGAGAGTTTGACACATATTTTGGGCGCAAATTCCCAGGAAGTGTATTTTTGTTTATGAGCGATAGCAGGAATCTCAAAGATATTCCATCAGGGGCTTTACTAACCAAAACAGTTATTACGCTTTTTTTCCCATAAGCAACAAAACAACTGTGAACACAGAAATAGTAATATTGGAAACGTCTTTACAGTGGGATCAATGATATTGTGTAAATATGTTGGTGAGTTCCTAACCTCAGGTTTCAACCTGACATTTTTGTTTGTGTGATTTTTGTGATGACATAAAAACATTTAATACATCACCGATTGATCTCAGGAGAGAACACATGAAAACTTGATCTAAAATGGGCAGAGACGTCATCTGAACCATTGTCATAGGTTATAGGTTATATGTAACTATCACAAAATTAAATCTTAAAATGATTGAGATTAAATAATCTAATCCACACTAAAATACAGTTTGACCTCTCTATTACAAAAAAAAAACTTTCTGAAGAGTAAAAAATAAAGTCCAACACTTTTGATGTTGTCTGGGGGTTTGCTTTTTTTGGCATTTTGCGGCTCTGGCTTAATAGAAAGC
>NC_050527.1:10317534-10329119 GCF_002922805.2 Oryzias melastigma
TTGATGTTGCTTTAAGAACTTTTTTTGGCATTTTCTAGCCCCAGCTTAATAGAAAATTTAACAACTAAATTTATTTTATATTTATTTATTTATTTATTTTACCTTTTAAAACTATGAAGAGAATATGGTATGATTACATTTGTGTGTACATACTCTAAATTTGTGCCTATTTGTGTGTAACTTAAGATTTTTTAGTGCGTAATTCCTGATTTGTAACTCTCAGGCCTACAATATACTTTTGTGTACTTTTAATTGTCTAATCACATGCACAAAAATTGCAAAATACAATTTGCACACGTATAACTTTAAATAACTAACTACACATGCAAATATTCAAAAATTCTGCACAAATCGTCTGATACAAACACACAAAACTGCATTTACGAATAAATCTGAGGCTCTTTTCACATCTCCAAGATTTGTGTGTAAATGATGCGTTTAAATGCTGCTAGTATGCTGGATCATCAGAGATTTATTAGCCACTCAAATATATAATATCTGGTGAAAACTTGACATTTTCCCACTTTCTTAAACACATAAGCCGGATAATTAACATAAAGTCTGCAAAGATACACACAAATAGGCAGACACAAATAAAATGATAATATATTTTCAGATCACCATAAAGCCAATGTGGCCTAGTTTAAAATAGCTTAAAAGTCAACCTTAAACAAATGATCAGACCAATAATATAATACATATTACAGTAACTCCAGGGAGAATGTTTATTTCCACTTCACTACCTGGCAACTTTTTTTTATTTATGATGGAAGTTTTTTCTGTAGATTTTCCAGTGATGGCTCTTGTGTTAATTTAACTGTTAACTTGTACCTTGAGTTTTGAACTTTTGTTTGAATTGCTTGTTCTAAAATGCAGCATTATTTCTAGATGTATTTTTTAAAGTAAATGCAAACTTTGCTCTGATCATGTTGCCAGTTGTTGTTTTTTGTGGAGTTTTATCCTTTAATAGGCTAAGTTCACTGTACTCAACTTAATGTAATCTGAAGTGCTTTGAAAGGGAAAAGCAGAACTTTATTGTTCCAGTTCATGCAGAAGTTACCATTACATGTATTTGCATTTTGCTCATGCTACAACTCACAACTTTGTGCTTTTCTGCATTCTCTTAACAGGTATGAGTCAACATAAATGAGGTGTGAAGTCTTCAAAATGTTTTTGACAAATCAGCATGTAAAAACTGTTGATTCTCTAGAGACTTTTGAAATAAGACATATGTTTTAATTTGTGTTTATTGTTTTTATTTCCTCCATATTACAATTTGAATTTAATAATTTATTACAGACTGACTCTTGACTCTATTGACTCTTATATTGGTATGAAATGTTGTTCTTCTAACAAATTGTTATTGAATTCTTACATTGAAACCTTAGTACCTCATGAATACGTGAAACCCAGAGAGCAGCTGCTTGATTTTCCTCATGAGGTTGGTTTGAAAGCCAAACTAGACAGACATGTGTGACAAAACAAAACGGTGCTTTAAATGCGCTAGAATAGTGTACCCGCAATAAAACTCTGTTTTTACGGCCGTCTTGGGACAAACACAAGACTATGATAGTACAGAAATTACAGACATTTTCCAAGTCAGTGAATGCACCAGAACTGATTTTGATTGGCCCTTTATGTTAGCTGAAATGTTCTGATTCAAAACCGAAAAGAAGAGGTAAAAGTGAAAAAAGTTCTGAAACTGAAAATTTGAGTTTTGAAACTTAAAAAATGAAAATTTTGTTCACAACACATATTTCCGTTTGAATTTTTATAGTTGTTTTATTTGGGTTTCAAATCTTTATGGCCCTGATTTGGCTCCATATGCATGCTGTTTTGGTGAAAATTTTACAGATGACTCTTCAGCTTTTGAATGGCCTTTCCAGAGTTTTTTTTCCAACTCTTTGGTGTGTTTGGCCCAGTTTCTGAAATTACATGCTTTTGGCTGGCTTTAAATCATCCTGATAAATTCCACTTACTAAAAATCTGTGTTTTTTTCTATTAAAAAAAGGCTTCATCAATTGTTTTGTAAAAGTACCTGCTTTAAAAATACATCCATAATTCATTATAATTCATTTTCTTTCCCTTATTTCGACTACCTATTAAAATAAACGTTTATTGTTAAGTTTGCACCTCTCTGAATTGATTGCTTACATTGTTAATAAAGTTGATAACCCCTTATACATGCTGTAATTACAATTCAATTGTTGAAATGTGTCATTTCTAGACATCTGTTTAATTATATTAAAAATGTGCTGCAGGTTAACTCCATGAAGCAGCTCCTACCTCCCAGAGAACATATTCATGGGAGATTCTCTACATATTCATACAGTCTCTTTTAGAAGCCTTTATTCATCTGTGGAGAACGTTTGATGTGGATTTTAACAAGGCGACGAGGTGAGGCAATAGCAGCAGCAGAAATGTGAGAAACTCAGAGCAGCTTGATGCACATTCTGCTGCCAAGCCATAGCCAGAACCGGGCCTTAATCTATAATTCAACGCGGACTGAGTTTATTCTCCTCTGGGTCGATGATCAGGGGGAGAACCGGATGGAGAGAGGAGGGAGAGCCTTCCAACCTTATTTCTGAAACGGGGCTTGGTTCTGCTGCAGTCTTTGATCTCTCTCTCTCCTTTTCTTCTTTTTCTCTTGTTTTTCTTATTTTTTTTCTATCTTCCTCCATACAGAAATAACAGAACCTTTCATTCCTGTTCAGTTTGACATACTGTACTATAGGTGCACCCTCATAAAAGCTGCAGAGCATGTGTGATGAAACACTCTGAAGAGATGTGCCTAACATTCAACAACCCGGATGGTACTTGTAGTAATTTCTCTCAGGCTGAAAATAGAAACAACGTGTAATAACCTCTCAGGATGAGATACTGTGAAAAGTTTAAAAGCTTGAGCGCGTAAACACATTCACAGTAATGAGATTGCTCTTTGCTGCCCCGTTGTGACTGCAGATGAAATGTCCTGCTTCCATTTTTAGAAACCAGATTGCTCTGCGATTGTAATATTGTTCCATTCACTATAAATATTTATGCCCTAATCAGTCAGGATGCTAATGTTCAACAAACAGCTTTGTCCGCGTGTTGAAAAGATTTATTCTTCACAATACAACACGAGAGCCCTATTATGAGCATTGAAACGAATTACACTAACAGAAAAGCCTGACAGCTCCAACGATGATTCATTCAGGGACACGTTAAAGTAAAGTTTAAGGCCTACAGAACGTTTTGCTCAAAACATTTTTGCTTTCTTTATTTTCACCTATGTTAGGGATTCTTGTCTAAATAAGCTGCATTAAAACTGAGCAGTACCATGAGAAATATGTTATGACTTCTCCCTAAAAAGCCTAATTGATAACATCTTTGTTGGTCTGACAGTTTTAGAATTTAGATTTCAATCTCCGAAGTTTTGCTGTTCTCTCCACATTCAAAGATTTAGCTTGAATTTGCAAACAAAAATACAGAAACCTAAAGAGGTTTTATGTAAATACAATTTTTAAAGCTGCTTCCTTCAACATAATACAAATAATAATCAACTTGCATGAAGATGGTCAAACCTGTTTTCAGTCTAGTAAAGTAAAGTAAATTCTGATTGGATGATTGGAGTTTCTTGATCTTTCTCCCTTAACAGGATTTAGAAAAAAATTGACATCCAAAAGGGTCACTACTGGTTTTCAGGTTTGACGTCAGCATCAAGAAACCTAACTTATTATTATGTCTTTTAGAAAAAAAAATCTAAATTCTTTTAAGTAGTTTTTTTTAACATTAATTCTTCATAAATTCCAAATATATTTTATATTTTAATAATTTTACATTGTTGGAATCCAAGTCAGTTATTAGACAGACTGCAAGATGTTCTTTTAGCATTTCAGGGCATTTTGTTTATTTTTTTTCTCATATTGCTATAAAAGGTTTTCAGTCAATCGATTGCCTGATGCTAAAATATTGATATTATTTGCTTGCAGATGTTAAGCCATCTGATAATTTTTGTCATTCACTTTTTCTAGTAAGCTTTGAAAAATCATTTAAATCAATTATAAGGTTTAAAAAATGGCAAATCATTTCTTAGTGTTTTTTTTTTCTTTTTTTTTTCTAGAGTTTCCACAGCCTCTCCGATCTGAAGTTCAAAGATGAATGTATTTACTGGCCTCTAACTCCACTCTAAAACACTTCATGTACTGTAACATTTTGTGCTTTAGGTCAGTAATAAAACACAAACAAAGCAAAGTCCTGGAGTCAAGCATTTGAAAATTATGAGCTCTGTCTGTGTTTGATTTTGTTCAGTCATCGAGCGCTGCAGACTTTATCCCTTCGATGTGGGCTGGAGAGCTGAAGATTGGCCAGATAAGTGTTCACCGTGGATCAAAATGTCTGTTCCTTATACTACTGCGCGTACTTTAGGAGATTAAAGCATGGAAGTCGTACAAAGAAAACAGAGCAGCAGAGGGTTTTAATCATAGCTTCAGTGACGGGGGAATCAACCGTCACACCATCGCAGGGTCACAGGTGGAGCCAAGATTTAGCAGAAAAAGTACTAAAAATGTGAAAGACGGATTTTATCCTCATGTTTTACTGTGGACATGTGAAGAGGAGTCAAAATTTGAGGATCTTTTTGTTTTGTTTTTGCACTCTTCCCTCTCTCTGATTTAGAACAGATGCTAATGGATGATTGTTGAGATGTTCTTTGTTGTTTAACATCCAAACCAGCCGAACATTCACTGAGCAGCACTTCACTAAAAGAAGAAGAAAAAAAGGAAACCCAATTTGATAAAATAAGTCATTTTTTGTACTCTCAACTAACCGATTCAAAATAGAACTAGCACAAAAAAAAAATCATCAGAAATGTCTTTTTGTGAAGCATTTTTGGATAGAAAAGTATTTCATTTCAAAGCAGTTACAGACTCGGTGGATATCTGTCCACTCGTTCTGTTTTCCATGAAGCACACAGGCGTCTTTCTTTGTCAGTCACAATCAAAGCTTCCTCAGTGTTATGAAACTGAGATGAATAATTGATTCATGCAGGCAGTTCAATAGCCGCTCTGTGTATTACGAGTTCTTGGAAGATTCAGCAGGACCAGAACGTGCTGGAAGTAAGGAGAAAAATGTGTGTGTGCATTTATTGATCAGAATCTGCAGGACAGTGTATGAATCTGCAAGGAAAAAAAGTACAAGACACATAACAAACTATTATCTGGTTATTCCACTAAAATAAACAAATCTTGACTGATTTTTAATGGGGGCAATGTGTTTATTTATAATTCTATATTTATAATTCTGATAAATGTTTGTAAATCATGCATACAGTGTGCAATGAAAAACTTTAACATATTTATTTCTATGTAAGCATAAAACCCACTATTCTGTCAATCAGTGAGACAGTTCTCAGCAAGAAACTGCTGATTTATCTGTTTCATATATTTCTACATTTGAAAGTTTCTTCATAAAAATAGACAATTGAATTATCTTTTATTATAGACTCCTTTACTAAATTGTTTACTTACAATATGTCCTGAAAGAGGCTGTTTCATATATTTTTTTTCTGTAAAGGGATTTGAGTAATAAAAAAAGCTGAGCACGATAAAAACAGCTAAATTTGATCAACTATATGATTATAAATTGACTCAAACAACACTTTGATTATTTTTTAAAGAATTGTTTTCAGAATAGGTGCTTCTTAGTTATTTGGTCCTCTAAAATTTTGAGAAAGAGAGCAAAGTTTTCCAAGACTTTTTTTGCTACAGTTTACTAAAACAGAAGATCAATAGATTATGGGAATCAATAATAAACTTGTATTAAAAAAAAAAAAAAAAAACTTTTGTCTTTGTCTTCTTTCAAGTGAAATCAATAAATTAAATTTTATAGAAGACAAATCGTGTGGTTTTCTTCAACTGGGCGAATGTGACCAAAAGCAAAAAAGACCATTTGGAGGCGGTAACCTGTCCTGCTGACACAAGGCAACGCCATTCTCTGATGACAGACCAGAGATCTTTCAATGAAAGGTCTTTTGATTGTTGACAGGAGTTCCATCGGTTTTGCAGGATGGCTGTCAGCTCTGACGGAGTGATGGCTGTTTCACTCTGGATCAAAACTCCCTTCCATTGAGCCCTAAACCCACCTGAGCATCACCTTCCAGCTTCTCTTCAGCTTCAAGATGAGACGGAGGAATGCAAAAGTGAAGTAAATGACCAGAAATAGCAAACAGCAAAAGATGAATCATTCATATTTCTGCTAGATTTTTGACAATTTTAGAGATTTTATTTTTACTTTTACACATTCTCATGAGCAAGTATATTTGTAGAAGTAGGATTTTTACTGAAAAGGGGATCAATGTGATTATAAAATCCCACCACCCACAAGGAATTTGTCAATGCTCAGGAAGAGCCAGAGAAGCAGTAATTTGAAAAACTTAACACAAAAAAACCCTTTTTGTGGATAAATCAGGGGTAGACTTATCTCTTTGGGGGTCCTGGGTGATAAATAACAGCAGTTGTAATAATATTTTTGCTATTATTCTTATTATTATTATTTTAATCCTTACCAAGGGTAAAATTTCTGGTGAATAACTTCTTCATTAGTCCACTTTTAGACAACGTCAATGTCAAAAATCTAAATGTACTGTATTACTGATAAGCATCTAAAAAGTGAAATCACATTTTACTGTCAAAGAAATGTATTTTATATACATTTTTTTTTAAATATTAAACTTTTTGAATGTGCTGATTTCTCACACAAACAAATGAGGGCTTCTGTCGTGAATAACTGGTCAGGTTTTACTAAAGAAGACAAAGAAATAACAATCAGCATAGAAATTATTTTACAAATTATATTAAGTGCTCAGCTCGGGGGCCCCAAAAACCTGGGGGTCCCAGGCATTCACCCACATTTGCCTAATGGTAAGTCCGCCCCTGGGATGAATCAAGGGTGTCACTATATGAAAACCTTTGTTGAAAGTTTTTATTTAACGTCTATGATGAGCCTGAATGACATAAACAATGGTGAACCAGGGGTGTTTATTCATCTATTTATTTTTAAGTGACTAGAGGTGAGTGCTCTCAGCATCTGGACAAAACAAGGTAAAGTTCTGATTGGGGAACTTGAGAAACACGTAATCAAATCGGAGTTTATAAAAATGTTTCCTTTACATATTAAAACTTAAAGATTTGTGGCTTAGATCAGACACACTGCATTTCCAATTGTGTTGCATAAATATTAAAAAATACGACACAAAGTTGATTTTTTTCTAAAAGTCTACAATGTTGCATTTTTTTAAACTGCTTTAATTTGAGAGTTTCCATTATTTTTATGGAAATGAACCAATAAATCAACATTTAAAAGCATGATCATTTTATTGCTATATTTGCTGAAAATAGTGATAAGAAATCCATAAAAAATGAAAAACTTTGTTGCAAAAAAGCAGGAGAAACTATCAAACCATATATTTTTTTCCCTATAGTCCCTCGTCATTCTTCTCCAACATGACTTCATCCCTCTAACTGCTGATAATGATTCCAGGATTCAACACCCTGAATCATCACAAGGACAGGCTTTCTGCTGAAGTGAATGGAGGCAGCACCTGTAGTCTTTTCTCACCTTTACATTTGATGTTTTTTTATATTTTTGCACTAAAATGCATTCAACCTGTATTTAAAGTTGTATGTACCCTTTTACTTTATGCAACTCAAAGTTTTACTAAGCACTAAAATGAGAAAACAACAGCGACTGCAATCATGTCAAACTTTATTTTTAAACCACTTTTCATAGGCAAACAGTGAATGAAAATACAATATCTAAACGAAGATTATTTTATAAAAAAAATTATCAAACAAACATAACTATTAACTTGGATGATTCCTATAAAAATGATTGAAATTTAAATAAAAAAATCATGTTTACATGTTTTGCTTTTGTCGTCTTCCATTTAAATATCTCAACCACTTTTTCTGAGAACCTGTGTTGAAGTGGTGCATTATTAATCCTCTACCTGAAAAATTCAAATGTCAATGTTGTCCTGAAACGCTTGAATGCCTCATGTGAAGGAATCACAGTTAAATTCAATTCAATTCAATTGTATTTATATAGCCCAAAATCACAAAAGAATTTGCCTCATTGTTATCTCTCTGCTTTCTTCAAAGATATGAATGTAGTGAGCAACAAAACTGCATCTTCTGATGCAGCGGTTATGAAAAACATGCAGAATTCTTGAAGCAAAACAAACAAAAAAAGATGAATATTTCAGCATTTTTACCCTTAAATCAGACCCTCAAGGTTTTTCTCAGGATTTCTAATTGATCAAAAGGAGTCTGTAAAGTTGCTCCCTCAACAACAGGCTCCCTTGAGTTATTTTTACCTGTATTCTTTTTAAGGATTTTTCTGATTAGATGCTTGCATACAACCATAAAAAATACATATTTACACACTATATCTGGTAGTTAATACAAATACATACATTTCAACAATTGTATGTCAGTAATGCACTTTTTTGGTTAGACATAGATTATTTTTCATCTAAAAAATGTGGTGGGATGAAGAGAAACTTTAAATGTATTTAATGTAATGAAAATCCCATGTGCAACTAAAGCTAGTTTTAAAATTCGTATTTTAATTATAAAGTTGCTATAGCAAAGTTGTTCAAACTAAAGAGATTTTTAGAGCACAGTCAAATATTTTCCCTTCAGAAACTTAGTGTTCGACTTTTCCCACAGTGCCTTGTCAAAGATGTTCTATTTAGACTCTTTAAGAATTTATATTCAGCCCGAACTTGCTAAAAATGTTTCAATTTTCCTGCACTGGTTTATGGCAGCCGTGGGAATTTACTCGTTTCTGCAGGTCAAGGTGAGACGTGAGGGTTAGACACTCTGGTGCAGCCTCAGTCTTCATCTTTGAGGTTTCACAGAAACATCTGCTTATTTATTGCCGTTTTTAGATTTGTCATTCAAGTGAACATCAATTATTTCCTGGCAGACTTGTTTCAGAGATTATTTAAGCATGAAAAGCTTGTTTATTCCTGAAAGATTTATAACTTTTATCATTATTATTTTTTTTTGTAAAAACCTAATGCATTAAAATCACATTATATTCAGTGACTAACCAGCCCTAGAGATGGAGGGTGAACCGAGAACCTCATAGTGACACCATACCCCTCATTCATTGCAAGCTCTTAACATCTTGAACTGATACAACATTTTTTCTTTGCTGTCAGCTCTGTGGATAAAAGCTGGAACCCTGATGTTTGGCCCTAATGAGCCCCATCTGAGAGCAGGGCAGAACATTCAGGCTGTCCTCTACTCCCTGCTTGACTTTCTGACTGCTGAGAGCTTCAGCAAAAAAATCCATCATGTGGACAAAATTGACACAACTTGCACTTTCAATCAGATTCCCTAGAAGATTTAAACATTTTTCACTATTATGTAACTTTTATAGCTTTTGCTTAAAAGTAACAAAAGCCAAAACCTGTCAACTGATCTCAGAAAACCAGCTGTGGCAGCTGCAAAGTATAAACATTAACGTCCTCGTTCCTACTATTCATCTTTCTTTACTCACAACTAAAGTGAAAAAGAAGCTAAAACCTTTTATTTTTGACAGGCATTTTTTTCTGTCTTTCTAAAATCTTCTTTAGCAAAAATAGAGTTGAAACAAATCCCATCAGTCACTGAAGTATCTGTAGTCAGTGCAGGGTTGCCAGGTCAGTTAAGTATTTTCCTGGTTTCTCTGCTGCAGGGACTGGTGTTTTTTCAAATGCTCTGAAACTGCTGTGACTTGTGCAGAACCCAAATGCAAAACAATTTACCTGACCTTAGTTTGCATCCAGATCAGGAAAGCCCAATTAGAGACAGGCAACTTTTCGCTTGACAGAAAGGAAATGGAGGAACTATAAGTCTCCAAGTAAACAGAGGAAGAGGAGAAATGTCTTCTCACCCCTCAGGAATCAGATCATGCTCGGCTGCATTCCTGGCAATCTAGCCTTTGTTTTTACATTAAAAGTCCAAATATGTTGGATTTAAAAATAAACAAAATTCTTATTTGATTTATTTTTTTTCTGCCTGATGAGGAAGATTCAATTTCTTGAACGACAAATCTCCAGACAAAGTAAAGGACTGACAGTAAAAGGGTGTGTCTTAAAAACGAATCATGACAAACAGCAGAAACAATTGTCACATGACCGGAAATTTAGGTTACTTTCAATGATGAGCTCTGCCCTTTTTTACTTCAAGATGATCTAAAAAGGTCAAAAATATTTTTTACATCATTTTCTCCAAGTGTTTTCATGAAAATGTTTACCGCTACAACAAAGAAGACCTTATGTCTTAAATCTCCCAGAGAAAACATCTTCCACACAAGACTCCATGTAGTTTGATGTGATCATCTTTCTTTCTAGTCTGCATGCTTAGTCATCCTTTAATCAAAGCAAAGTAAGAAGAAGAGACGGGTTGGAAGAAAAACACAAGGAGGAAGATTTATGTACAGCCTGTGATGTTCAAAGGCACTCTTTCTCCTGTTTGATGCTGCAACAAACCCTGGAGGGACGAGACTTGTTTGTTCCTGGTGTCACTCACCTGTCAATCAAGGTGACACATGAATTAGACCTCTGCTGTCTGACCACTTAGAAAACTTTATCAACATCAGCTAATCCACATTTTCCATACGTTTCAGCGTTTGTCATCGAGAATTCTAAAACATACTTCATTCAAAGTTAAAGTTGAATCACTTTTGCATATTACACATTCTTTATAAAAGCTTAACATTAATCTATTTTAATAGATGTTAACAAAAAATAGTAGAAGTAAAGAATTGATATTTAATGCATTCCCTTTTCTGGTGTTTTGCTACTTATTTTAGGTCGGGAAACTACTTTTGTTTTTTAAATAATTTGACATCGGAACACAATATTAGAATTTAAAGACAAACCTTTTCATTTCAGACGAAAGTTGCTGAACAATCCCAAATTCAGAGCAAAGTCAGTCTCTTTTTTTCTGATTCAGTTTACTCTGAGGAAAGCCTGAAGACAGTTTGTGGAGCTGATGACAGCTCTAAACCCTCCTATAGTTGGTGACCAGTCTGTGTTTTTTTAGCTCCACTTTAGCTCCTACATGTCTAGCTTAAATCCAAAAAACTACATTTTAAAACTTGAAAGGAGAAGAAGCAGCAGTGTAAACGGTCCTCCATTGCTGTAATCTCTGAGTTTTAGCATGGCACACACAGAATGCTGGAGGCCATCTTTGTTTAAAGCATCCAGTCAGACCCCTACTTACTGCATGTGAAGCCCTGCTCTGTGGACAATATTTGATCCAGCACTGCTTCATGGAGGGCAATGGAAATGGGATGATCTGGAAAGAAAATAAATCTTTCTTTTTCTTTCTTTTATGATGTACACTAGATTGTGTCTTTATCATTTCATATTTCAGCTCCAAATGGTTAAAAGTCTTGAGAATATATATACTTTTTTGGTTAATAGAAAAGTGCTTAGATAAAACACAGAAACAGTCAAAGGTCTGTGAACATATTTCCTAATGACATCATTCATATTCGGTTTTAATTATCATTCTTGTGCGTCTCATGTTTGATTCATACAGATATGGAGC
>NC_050527.1:10329421-10339699 GCF_002922805.2 Oryzias melastigma
CAGAAAACAAAAAATCAAAACAAAAAAACAAAATAAAACAGCTCCTTACCTTAGGGTCAAGAGCCTAATTCTCCCTATAAAGCAAATATAAAATCAAACAGAACAGATTCCACGCACCTATTAACTGTTGATTTGCAAAATATATAGAATCTGCTTCCTTCTCAGACCTTGGCCATTATCGATATTGTGATTTTTTTTAATTGACAAACTGAAGTGTCAAGGCCTGCTTTTGCTCCTCCACAAGCACCAGGTGCTGCTGCAGCCCTTACACAAGAACATTTTCTGAACAAATGCTTACATAACTCAGCCTTCAAGACAAAACAGAATCATCTGAGCATCAGAGCCAGGTTTTTACAAGTGCATCTCATGCTAAAAGCTTTTGTTTTTCTGTTTTTTTGCTGGGAGCAATCCTGCATAAACCCACGTGTTTGGAGTAGCAGGAGCAATGGCGTTTTAGGCCTGAATAGACAGCGCCCCCAAGTGGTAATTCACAGCAAATGGTGTATACAAAAGGTAATTCAAACAAATGATGCCAAATGTGGAGACAGGTTTCCAGTGAACAGCTTTAAGAATAAATAAGAAGAAATTGTCTAACCACAACAAACTGTTTATGTTGTAATATAATATAATATAATGATGCTCTGAGTTCGTGAAGCTGTCCAATCAACATAAATCAGTGTTAAGACGGAGTGGGGTTATAAGGATGAACATATATAATTCATTAATATAATAATATACAGTCATGAATTTTCAACATACACTGTAATATAAAATAATTAATATGTATTAATAATTATACAGTTAATGGTTAGAAAGGAAAAAAATTCATTAATAAGCCAACAACTATTTGGTTACGTTTTTTCTGATATCCAGGTAAACCACAGACACATATACATATTTTAAATTATTCTATAATATTTAGGTCTAGTCAATTAAATATGTCAGTTCTTTTGACTAAAATTTGGAAGGTAATTAGACTGACATCTCTTTCTTAACAAAACTATAGTTTTTAAACGAGTTAAGCAAAAATATTTAAGCTATTACAACCAAGAGAAGTTAACATGACTTAAACCTACATCAGAATAATTCACCAGTACTGTGGTTGAACAAGATATTTTAATTCAATACAACAAAGGAAAAGGTTAAAGCAACAAAACATGTTTGTTATCTTGACTTAAATATTCAGGGCAGCATTTTAACTCAAGTTCTTACATTGAAACATTATGTTTTGTTTAACAGTGTTACAGAATTTTAAATCAAACTTTTTTTTTAAGTCTCATTAATCAAGGAGAACTCGAGGGGTCAAATTTGGACATGCTTTAAAATTTGAAGATGTCTATTTTATTCTTTTATTATCAATTTCTGGCTGCTATTAATTGCTGCTACCCAAAATATAGAAACAATAAAAGAATACTCCAAATGCCCAGAAGAAAATTGTACTTTGGGTTGTCCAGGGTTAATACAGTATTTATGAATAGTAGTGTGAACTTTTTCCCAATTTAAATCACCAACAGTAGACAACCAAAAAACTTTGCAGCAGGTGGAACCAGACAAGATATTTGATTTTTAATACATCCACTGGTGCATCTTTTTATTTAATGTTTACATCTCCAATAAAAACTTGATTAAATTCAGTAGTTTTACTGTATCTGTGAATTATATATGATTTAGAAATTGAAGGAAACCTGTAGGGGTTGGATCAAATTTGTAGCAATTGACCCGGCAGTGTTGGGAGTGACTCATTAGAAAAGTAATGTTCTACATTTCTTTTTGCTGTAGCAAAATTGTGTTTAGTGTGTTCATACTTGCTGTAAAACATTTTAGCATTAGAAAATGACACACATACAAATCTTTTTTTCTGCTTGAATTACTTTATTTTTTATTTTCGATCAATCAATTTAGATATTAATCACTAAGTCAACTCTGTTGTGAGGTGCCATAGACCCAAACACTATTTCATGATTGTGTTTAGGCATTTGAATCAGCATTTATTGGAATTTTTTACCCTTTAGTTTTTCATTGACACACAGGTCTTGAGCTTCTGTTTTTTTAATTATATTTTTCCATTTGTAAAAAGAACTAGAGGAAGAAGAAGAAGTAGAAAGCTGATTTTTGCTTTTAGTACTCAGACTTTATAAAAAGTAAACGTATGGGTCGAGAATCCACACAGCCAAACCATGTAAATCGTGAACAGAACTTTTATTTATTTGCTCAATAATCTTTTTGTAAAAAATATAATGATGTTAATTATTTTAATGTGAATGCTATCATCTAGAAAACAGCAAAGAATATAATGATGTTGAATTTTCCCACATGTTAACAAATAAATCTGAGTTAACTGAAGTTACTGGTTAATATTCTGTTTATTTATAATTATTTATTTTATAGAAAATAATGACATCTCTTTTTGTTAAATTGATATAAGTAATGTAAATAAATAAATGTGAAGTTGGGCGGGGCTCATTGATCTCCGGACCTCCGTAATTGGTCAGGACCGCTCAAGCTGCTCTCTGATTGGTCGCTTGTGTTCTCGTCCCCCGTTGTCTCCACCCGGTTTTTCTGTCGTGACCTTTTCCCTTGGCAACCACTTCCTCCGAGCACCAAACGGCCATCTTTGTTTTGAAGTCATTCATGAAAAGTTGTTTTGCTCATTTAAGCACGCCGAGCGGCACATTTGCGCACCGAACGGCGTCGTCGGCGCTGTGTGCGTGTAGTCTGCGGAGCGAAGCAGAGCCGCGTCGCGACAGACTGCCGCCGACATTTAGTAAACACCGACAGCGTATGTTCATATTGTTCAATTTGTCGTGTGGTTCGTGTTTTCAGGTCACTAGACTCAATTTATCTCCTAAAGTAAACATATGTTGATGTATACGTGTTGTATTCGGGAGTTTTAAGCAAAGCAGAACGTAGTTGAAGGAGGCAGCAGGTGGAGCGCGAGGACAAACGGAGCTGCCTGTCTTTATGTCCCAAAGGACCGCAGAGAAAAGTTAACTTTCTCTTAATATTGTTTATTTTTTCATGTTGTATCTCGATAGGATGAGAAAGAAGCAGACGGCCAAACAGAGGAAGACGGAGGAGACTACCACAGTTGTTCAAGAGTTCGCGGTGGAGACGATAATCCGCCGTAGAGTCTTTAATGGAAGAGTAGAGTACTTCCTGAAGTGGAAGGGTTTCACCGAGTGAGTTAGATCTGTCTGAATCACAATAGTTCAGCCTCTTCAACATGTTCTAATGTTTTATCTTTACATAATCCCAGTGCTGAAAACACCTGGGAGCCTGAAGACAACCTGGACTGTCCTGAACTCATCGAGGAGTTCCTGAGAAACGCACATCTATCAGAGGAAGAGGAGCAGAGTGAACAAACACTGGTTCCTAAAGAAGAAATGGCCGAGCAGGAGACCGAGATTGTGAGTGGGGAACAATATACCGGTGGAAATGTGTTTGTAAGGTCTCCACATGTGTTATTCACAACTACATCTAATAAAGGAATACAAAAACAGTATAATAAGTAAGTAAAATAATACATGTACCACTGAGGGTAATTGATGCCAAACCAGGTAGTATTCCATGATATTAACAATTAGGGGGTATAGCTAATCGATTTAAGTTCCTACGATCCAACCAGATTGATCTATCTGATGCAAGTTGTTAAACAAATTGACCTAAACAATTATAAACTCGCTTTAAAATGAAATAAACGGATTATATTTGATATCAGGAAATACCTTTTGGATTGAGCTATGGTTGGTTTGTGTGCCATCACAGCGGACAACACATGATGGCAGCAAAAAATGATCAGCCATCATTATTACAGTCCAATGTGTGGAAACACTGAATTTTGCAAAGATGTGAGGATACAGTCAATGTGGTATAATGTTTGTATTAGTTTTAAGTGGAAAAACAACAGTGGGTTGAACTTTTATAAACTTAAATGTGAATGGATTTGACATTAACTGCTGTTTACATGTTTGTTTTGACACATTTAATTTACACTTGCTAAAGAAGTCTTGGATAAATTTTAGGTCAATGAATTGGATCGTCAAAAATAAAACAATATTGACAATGAATCGTATCATCAACCACAAATTGAGATATGAATTGGATCTTTTTTTAAATAATTTGTTACACCTCTACTAATAATAATAATAATCTCGGGATGCAATGATACACTTTCTTTAATACTCAGTTGGCTCTCACTACGCCTAGTGTGATGGAATGTGATGGAAAAAAATAATAAATCCTTCCTAAATTTTACATGATGCATGTTTGGCTCTTAAACACACTGATATGCAGTTTCCCCACAATTTAGTTCAATTGTGTAACATGATTTTCTTTAAAACTAGGATTTATTGCATTCCCAGTAAACTACATAAATATCAGTAGACTATTCAGTTTTCTATATACTCCAAATATAACTGTACCTGTTTGGGGCTGAAGCCATAAAATTGTACCAGTTCCCTACAACTGAGCATCTGCAGTTGAAGTCTGTATTTTTTTATATATTTAAGTTTTTTGTTTATTTCTCAAATCAATTAAGTGAAAAGTATCTTACAAATAACATATCTTAAACAACTTAAAAAAAACTAAAATGAAGAAGGCTATTTATTTTTTATTTATTCTGTTTGTTGATTCAATATTTTATGTGTATTGGGTTTATATATTAGATAAAACTTTATTTATAAAGTAGCTATTTTCAGCTATTTTAAAGCAAACTAAGAAAAAAAAAGAAAAATGAAATTAAAACCCACTCATCCCACTCTTCCTCTCTGTTGACACCCCATGACCCCACACACAATGAATGACTGTAATCATATAAAGCACTTTAATTTGACTTTTGAATGAAAGGTTTTAGTGAAGAAAAGCTAAGAACTGTACTGCAATCATCTGACTTGTCGTGTATTTGTTTTGTAATACTCCTAAAGTGAAAGCAGTTTTATTTTACTGTGTACACGCGGTTAAATAAAAGCGTCCTAATGTTTTTGTTTTTTCTTACTCCAGTCCAGTGAGCTGGCTTCAGCCTCTCATGGCGACGGCTACGTCCTGCGGTCAGATGATGAACAGTCAGACGCCCCCACCGACCTCAGCAATTACCTCGAGCCTGAATGCATCATCGGCTCCACAGACAGAAAGGGGGAGCTCATGTTTCTGGTCAAATGGTAACTCCTCTGCTTCCTCTTCCTGCTGTCCACAAGACGATGCCGCTGCTGAATGTTTGTGGTCTGAATATCACAAACATCTGCAATTTCAGGGAGAGCAGAAAACAAAACTTTCTTTCACTTCTTTCAGAGTTCTTGGTTCTTTAAAAAATTGCTTTTCACAAAAATGACCTTCTTTCTCCTATGATGTACACATTTCTGCTCATTGCTTGACATTTGATTTTAGGAGAGTTGATTTTATCTGCTAGAATTTTACTCATTTAAGGTTATTCAATGTAGTGTTAGTATACTAGGGGTGTAATAATTAATCTTAACAATTCAATTAATACAATAATTTCCCCACCGTGGGACGAACAAAGGACTATCTTATACTATAGTGTATGGTCACGTCTTTGCAAACGTCAAAGTGTTTCCACACATTGGACCGTAATGAGGGATTTATAATTTTTTTACTGCATTCATACCTGTGTTGTTTGCTGTGATGGTTGTAAAATAAACCTACCGTGCTTCAATCCAAATGTATTTTCCAATATTAATTATAGATTGGTTTATTTCATTTCAAAAAAAATTTTAATGGTATAAATCAATTTATCAGTTAATCGTTACACCCCTAAAGACTACAGTAGCGCTGCCATTCTCTTTAAGCTCGTAAAGTTCTGTATTTCTATTAAAGCCTTGGAAATTATGGATTTGGTCTTTTAAATGAAAAGGTCATTTTGACTGTTTTTGGAAAAATGGAAGATATTCTTATGCCCTTAATAGTTCAGAACTAGACTTAATATTTTTAGAAGAAAGTTGTTGTACTTTTCCAAGAGACTTTCTAAAAAATATAACTTTGTTTATATGTTCTTTTTACAGCAAGAACCATTGATTAGACAGGTCATTAACAAACCAAAGGTCAGCATGACTGATAGCCAGGTGCAGTGTTTATTTATAGTAATGCAAAGGATATGCAGTTTAAGAGATAACTGTCAGCATGTGTGCATTCAGAGTTTCACTGTGTGAAAACATACTATCAACTGGTGTTTAAGTTGAAGTATTATACTGTAATCTAAACAGTGAAACATTTTTTTAATATAGAAACTAAACCGATGAAGAAGTTTAAATGTTAGACCAAGTTCCAATAATTACATTTTGTTTATTTGATGGATCTATGAATATTCTGTCCTAAACATTTGCCATAATCTTAAAAAATGACAAATTTGTGTAACTAAAGTTAAAGTTTTTTATTATAAACTTGCAGAAATAGGAATTTCATTTCTTGTTTTCCTGCAGGAAGAACTCCGAGGATGTGGCCTTGCTGCCGGCCCGTGAGGCCAGCACCAGGTGTCCCCAGGTCGTCATCGACTTCTACGAGCAGAAGCTGACGTGGCACTGCGGAGACGAGGAGCAGTGAAGGCACGGAGGAGGACGGATGTGCCGCTGCTCCATCAAGTGTTCTCTGTTCGCCGGACATCAGAGGCGTGAATCCTCATCCCTTCAGACTGCGGCGGTTGTGAGGTCCTGGTGATGTTGCCTTTGAGGACGTCGACAGAGACTGAAGCTAACTTTGGTGCAGAGCTGAAGGCAAACTAACCCGTTGCAGCTTTCCCCGTATGTTATGTAGCAGACTCGATCACTGTGGATGTGTTTCTAAAATGTTGTCATTTTGAGCAGTTTAGTTATTTTTTAACCTAGTTTAGAAGATAAACTGTATGTGAGGGGGCTGCTTTGCTGTTCTAGTTGTGTTGTGAGCCCTTTCCAGTCTGTATCTGTTATCTGTGAGGTTTTTTATTTAGATTTTAGACTGTTGGTGGGGTTGCCACCACTTTTACTGTACATCTGTGCAGCCTTTGTAAAATTAAAAAAATAGTAAACTTTATATAATTTTCACCAGCCAATTAGAACGTGTTTGTTTTGACTTGTACCTTTAAAAAAATCAAAAACATGATTCAGAAATGTGTCTGGTATAATTTGTCAGTTTTAAAGTGTTTTTTTTACTGAAATGTGTTATAGCTGAACCTTTTCTTTTAGCACTTTAGCTCTGAGACTACAGGGAATGAACTCAAACTGTATTTATGCAGCTCCTCATACTTGATGCTCTCATCCTGATGACACTGTCCTGACTCTAACATCTCCCATGAACCTTAAACCTCCTTGAACACTCCTGCAACTGAACTACTGTTATTGTTGACCATGGCTCTGTGAAGTCTGAATAAATGAAACCTTTTGTGAATTTTTTTGTCTTTTTTTTGTATTATTTTAATTTTGATCACACAAAGAACACTAAAACTGTCAATCTAATATAAAAAAAAAAGTTTGGATTTATTCTGAAAGGTATAGACTGCATTTTTTCTAGGTTATTTTGACAGCCATGAGGGAGGAACCTAGTCGCAGTCTTGTGACTTTTATTTTGAAACCTTTGTCCCCAGCTAGTAAAGGTGAAATAGAAAAGGCTTTAGCACAGTGCTGAGTGCAGCATTTGTTTGACGAACGGTCCGTAAAGTTGTGGATTATGAAAAGAGGATCTGGTAGCAATCGGGTATGTCAAGAAGAAAGCAATTTTTGGGGGTAAAACTTGTTTGACGTTGTTGTTTGTCTCATGTCCTTCAGAAAATTCTCCAGGAGGAGGGACAGGAACATTTGGGACTTGAGTAATAACAGCTATTCTGGGGAATTTTCCCACCTTTTTTTTTTTTGGTCACAGTTCCTCTCCTGACTAATAAAACCCTTCCCCTTTCTACCAAACCAGTTCTTTCAGTTTAGTGTGTTCCTGCCTTCTCCATGCAGCAGGCCATCAGCGTCTGGGTTCGAGACCCGCGGATACAAAAGAATGATTTCTGGCATGCCTACATAGACTATGAAATTTGTTTACATGTAAGTATGATGAGAGATTGACATATTTTTTATGGCAATATGTGAGTTAAAAAAGTTATTGTTTTTCAGACTGACAGTGTGTTCCTCACTAAGAAGACCTCAAGAGTGAGGAGGAGGTTTAGTGAGTTTGTGTGGCTGAGACAAAAACTTCAGGAAAACGCTCTCCTGATGTGAGTACCTTTATCCTAGTGAGTTTACGTGACAACCTGAAATCTTTACTAAAACCTTTTTTTTTTACCCCTCTGAAGGGTCCAGTTACCAGAGCTGCCCCCCAAAAATCCTTTTTTCAGCCTCAATAGCGCCCAGCAGATCACAGAGCGAATGAAAGGACTCCAGAAGTTTTTGGAACTGTAAGAAAAAAGCCCACAGATAAATACGTTTCTGAGCTTTAAAGTACCACAAAACAACAACACAATCTCTGCACAAGGATTTCCAGATTCCACGAATACCATTTCTGCTTTCATTTCAGAGGGAATGTGCTATCTAAGACACATTTTTGTCTCTGGTCCCTCAGGGTCCTTCAGAGCCGCCTGCTGCTGTCTGACAGCTGCCTGCACCTTTTCCTGCAGTCGGACCTCAGCGTGTCCATGATAGAAGCCTGTGCTGCAGGAAGGACCAGCTACTCCGTAGCACAGGCCGTCCAGCGCAGCGGCCTGAGGAGATTCCACTCAGAAGACAACCTGCCCAAGGAGATCAGCAGGTCCTGTGACTTTGACTCAGACAGGTAACAAAGCTGTGATTTTATAATAAAATATAATATTAATAAACTTTATTGATAAAACACGTAAATTGTCCATACAGACTTGAAGTGCTGTACTATGACTAAATAAAAACTTTAAGGATCAGATCGATCAATAGTGTGCAAGGAAATGCTTATAAAGTTAAAAAAACATGTCACTAACATTACACTAAATTGAATACATTAATTTGGTGGGATACACAAAAAAATGTTTTTTTTAAACAAAAGAGTTTCATGTGTGAATATTTATTGATTTCATTCTTTTCTGTACAATTGTGTTTGATTTCTCACAGCTCAGAGAGCAGAGATTCAGAGGAGAAGATTAGGGATCTGGCAGTAAACAAAGTAGGAAACACGGGTTCACTTGATCTCCTGGACTCCAGCTATAAGACAAGGACAAGGCACTCTGATGCTTACCTTTAAAACAATGTTTTTATAAAACACTAGGTTTGTGGGGAAGTGTCTGCTTATTACTCACTCCAGTTTTTGGATTTGTGTTGGAAAAAGAACACCCACCTTTTTGGCTTAAATTGTGATTCCTTGTAAATTCAGAATGTACTATAATATAAATATTTTTGTTTGCTGTGTGGACAGTTTGTCTTGATATATAGTTTGTCTGAAGGTGGCAGTATTGCCACAATTTCACATTCTTGTAAGTTATGACCTGTCTGTAACTGCTTCATTACCAAAACTTTAAAGAAACATAAAGAAATTTCAGTGTTTTTTATGCAAATACAAGTAGTACAATATCTTAAGCTGTGAATCTTTCTTTTTTTGTTCTGTTTTTAATAAAGTTCAGGCTGTCACATCTCCTGGCCGCTGCAGCGTTTAGCATTAAGAAGCATATTATAAGATCTCTGCAGTCTTCTTTAGTCCCCCCCACCCTGTCAGGTGTGTGGCTGCTGTGATCCTGAGGAGTCCTAGTGGATTCTCTCCTATCTGACAACCAGCTCCTCTCCCCCCCAAACAGAGCTGACAAGCTCTCCTTTTCATCCATCTCCCTTGCTCCCAGTCTTTCCTCCATTTGAAGGCGATATAAACGCCACCTACAAAATTAATAACCACTAAACAGAATGAGGGCAGGCTAACACATCTGCACAGCTAATTAGATTAGCCTTTTCTCCTGCAGCAGCCGAGAGGCTCATTAGGAATTCAGGACGGGAGAAGACAAAGGATTTATGTCACACTGAGCGGAGGTGTGATGCTGCATCAGATCTGAGGGGGAGCAGCTGGGAGGGTAGAAAACCTGCAAACTTAAAGTGGAGGCGGCCCATATTTCCTGAAATGTGTGGGTGTGCATGTCCATTTACATATGCAAATGATGGCCTGACCATGTTTATGTCACCACTTTGTCATGCGTTCCCCCAACGCCTGCAATGATGCTACGGCTCCGGCTGCACATTTTATTCTGAAAATGTTCAATACAGCTGTAAAAATGTATGCACATAAAAGATGAGTTATGCTTTCTTTGTTAAAATGCTCCTTAGACTTACTTCTTTGTCTTGCTCATGTTTAAATGTGTATACA
>NC_050527.1:10339996-10367983 GCF_002922805.2 Oryzias melastigma
GCAAATACACACACAGGGACACAATAATACGCAACTCCACAGGAAACCACATTTCTCAGTCAAACTGACACCATGTTTCCACCATTAATCACCAGGATGTACTCACTAAAAAAACATAGTAAGTGAAGTGTTGAGGAGTTTCATAAGAAATTTGTAGGAGTTTTTCCCTCGTCTGAATGAAACTATTTAAAGCTTTATCGTTTTAATCACACCAGTCCCTTAAAAATGACTTATTTTAAAATCTGTCAATCTGGTTTAATAGCATTGCCAGGACTAAAATTTGAACCAGTTTTTATCTTTACATATTTTTTGTTTGTTTTTGCCAGTTTTCTCAATAGGGTCTTAAAAAAAGGCTGAGTTGTAAAAAGACAGTTTTAAAATGTCTGTTAGTCTTTGCTAACAGACAAAAAAAGCACTGCTACTGTCAACACAGACAAAAAAGCTCAGTTAAATTAATCAAATTCATCCTCATCCTTGTGATTTTTTTGTTGAATTTACTTCTGAAATTCAAAAAACGGAAGTTAGTTTTAGTCAGAATTTCAAACTTGCTACATAAAATCCCAATTAGGATTTCTTTGAGGAGCCAAAAACAAGAGAAGAACAAATGCAAGTATTGAGTGAGACATGCTTCAGTGGAGGCAAATTACAGATAAATCAGGCATTGCTTATGCATTTTAAGTGCCACATTATACTGAATCCATTAGTAGCAGAAGCAGCTCAGCACAATCTGAGATATTGAATTGTTGTAAGCTGCAACTTGGATAAGGCAGAATGAGTCGATACCAGAAAAACCTCTCTGTAGCAGCATTAGATAGGGGATGTGATCTAAAGGAGAAAATGCCAGAATTACGCAGCAACAGCAGAGATTTAATGTTGCACAACAGTGGTGATACTGCTTTTATGTCTGTTGTAGTGCGACAGCCCAATTCACTGGAGGAGATGGACTGTGAGCCTCGAATGAGTGGCATGTTAATTAAAAATTCTTCTGATTTTTGTAATTAATTTCAACACTCGGGTGATTTCACTTGGACCATAAAAACTGCTCAAACCTCAACCTGTTTGTAGAAGCAAAGTGCTGTTAGACTTTCAAGGAAATTGATTTAAAAAAATAAAGGAACAAATACACAACTCAGTGTTAATCCAAGTTAATCACACTTCTGTGTAATCAAATTGTACAATTAGGAAGCAACATTGACTATCAGTTTCACATGGTTTTGTGGAAGTGGAATAGACAACAGGTGGAAATAATAAGTGAGCAGCAAAACTCCTGCAATGAAGGAGTGGTTCTGCAGGAGGCGACCACAGACAACTTCTCTCTTCTTAAGTTTCCTGGCTGATTATTTAGTGACTTTTAACCCTAGAGCACTATCGCCGGGTGATTTTCACCCAAGCTAAAGTATTTACATGATTTTCAATATGTTGGATTTTTTGAGTGTCATGGGTCCCTGGGTAAAGTATGTCCCAGGGATGGATGGACCAAAGACCAAGTCTCCAACATCATTTTTTTAGGAATTTTTCAAATTCTTAATTTTCAGTCATTTTCAAGCATGTTTTTAGGATCTTCCTGTTTTTATTTTCCACTGTGTTACATTTACCACAGTTGAAAAAAACTACTCTGATTTATCATGTGCTGTCATATTTTGCTCTATTTTTTTATGGAAAAAACCCAAAACCTTTTACTCTGTATATTATATCGGGTAATTATACCCGTCAAAAGTGATGGTGTAACTTTTTACAGCAAAAGTGTTCTAGCGTTAAATGCCGACAGTGTTGTCACTCCAGCTGTACCATGAGACAGCGTTTACAACCAACACAAGTGGCCCAGGAGGTGCAACAACCATACACCAGGACCACTGTCTCCTCCCTTGAGCTAGGAGAGACAGGAGCAGCACTGGCAGAATCTTGCAAAATTACCTCTAGCAGACCACAAATGTGCAAGTGTCTGAAAGCAGACTCCATGAAGGTGGTATGAAAGCTCGGCATTTACAGGTGGGAGTTGTGGTAACAGCCCAACACGTTCAAGACGTTTGGCTGGAGAACACCAAGACTGGCAAATTCACCACTGATGAAAGGAGGTTCACACTCAGCACATGTGACAGACGAGAGTCTGGAGACGCCAAGGAGAACGTTCTGCTGCCAGTAACATCGTCACTAATGGTTTGGGGTGGCATTTCTTTGGAGGGCCGCAGACCTCTCCAGAGGTAGCCTGACAGCATTAGGTACAGAGATAAGATTCTCAGACCTCATGTGAGACCATATGCTGGTGGAATTGGATAGACCTCATGTGGCTGGATTGTGTCAGCAGTTTCTGCTGGACAGAAGGATTGATGTAATGGACTGGCCCGCCCGTTCCCCACACCTGAATCCAATTGAGAACATCTGGGAAATCCTATCTCGATCAATCCACCAACACCATGTTGCACCACAGACTGTCCAGGAGGAAAGCAGATGGTCAAGGTGCGGGAGGAGATCCTCCAGAAGACCATCTACAGCCTCATCAGAAGCAATACCCAGGTGCTGCTGGGAAGTCATACGGGCACCTGGAGGCCACACCCACCACCGAGCCTCATTTTGACCTGCTTCAAAGACATTTCATCAAAGTTGGTTCATCCTGTAGTGTTTATTCCACATAATGTTTTAGATTGTTTCAAATCCAGACCTCCATTGGCTGGTAAATTTAATTTCCATAAATATTTTTTGTTTGGTTGCAACTATATAAAGACTAACACATTTGAAAGGAACATTTCATTTGTTCAGGTATAGGATGCGTTTTCATAGGATTCCCTTTATTCTTTTGAGCAGCGTATATTTTCATATATGGGGGGAGGGGAGGGGGTCTTTCTCTTAATTTTCCTTAAGGCTGAGACATTTTTCTTTGTCTTTAAAATGTCACGAATGCAAATGAGCTGAAATAGAGGCTTTCAGTCATCCATCAAACCCAGCAGCCTAACCTGTCTCCAGCTATGCTGAACTGTACCTTCTGCTCTCAAGCCCTTTCGCTGTGCAGATACAGCAATTACAGGGAACAGGCGTGATCACGGTAGCAAATCTTGCAGCGCCGATCAACGTCACTTCACTGCTCTAAATGCCTGAAGGGGGGGGACTAAAGCTGAGATCACTTCTTCAGCATGACATGATGTTAAACTTAATGAATTCTCTGGTGTGTTCCAGCAAAAATAGGCAGAGAATGTTGGGAGAAATCTCAGTATTTCCTCAACAATCTTTAAAAAAAAAAAAACTTTTTTCATATAAACCTCAAACCTGATTTTTGTATCTGTAATGGGTGGAGTCAGTTCTCAACATTCCTTTGGTTGTGTTATTACTTAATATAAACATATCTTAAACCCTGCACAGTTACATGTATATTTTTCTCATCATTAAATGAATTTGGGTCCCAGCAGAGGGAAGCATTGTTCTCTCTGTGTCACAGGATCAAGTCCCCTCTGACTAACGTCTTGTTATGGATGAAGAACGAGTAAAGCTGGAACTCTATGGTCAGACGCAGAAAGGAGATGTTACCAGTGGTGGCACGGAGAAGACGAGGGAGGGCTAAGAAATAAAAAGAGGGGAAAGATGAAGAGGTAGAGGGCAACATCTCCAGAGGCCTCTGAGCTTCACTGCCAGTGTGTGTAAATCAACAGGCAGCTCACGGCTGCAATGAGGTAGAAAATAAAAAAAACATAAAAGTGTCCGAGTGAAATAAGGGCTGAGGAGAAATCTTTTATGATGAGCCTAAATTCTCCTTATTGTGCAGTAGATCCGTTGACTGGCTCAGTTTGTCTTTTTGAGACACATGCCATCATCTCATTATCTGCATAGAGACATGGATGGCTTAAATCACCCCACCGCAAAAATTAACCTAATTTTGCATGTTAATTAACAAATAATAATAATGTATTCAATTTACTTACGAGAATATCAAATCTTTGCAATACTAGCTACACAGATCTAACTTTATGGATGTTGGAAATGTGTGTCTTTACTTTAAAACATTTATTTTTATAATTGTTCTGGTCTCATCTTTATGACAAATAGTAATGCTATGTTCCAGTGTGCGGATACTCCGTTAGACGCTGCAAGGTGCTATGATTAGATCAGTGTGCACCGATGAGCAGCTCCATGTGGACACTAAATTAGACGGTTAACTTGGCAGGACCACTCTTTGGACACACACCAGAGCTGACACTAACTGGGAGTGATGGCTACAATCTGTTAGCCAGTGACTTGGCAAGCTCAGAAAGCTCTTGTAAGTCAAGCCTTGTACCTTCATTTCCCATCAGGGGTCTGTCTCTCAAAAAAGTTGCTATTTAAAGAAATGACATTGAGATGGGATCTGAACCTCAACTTGGGCTCATTGGACCATCCAACGAGGAGAAGAGAAGCAGAGGCAGGGAGGTCAGTTTGCACAGGACTGTCAGGCCATCAGCTGCAGAGTACTTGGGTGTGAAGGCTAATGGGGCCTGTCATTACAGTTAGATCTTAGCACGCACCTTTGACTGCTATAGTGCAAGCTTTCCCCTCTCAAGTCATGCAGGGTCGTGACTCACCTCGCTAACTAGTAGTGTAAATCAGCTGCGGATCACTGACCTGATATTTGAGCCATTGCAGAGAGTAAACAGGCAGATTACCAAGTCTGCAACCCTGTAAATAATCGGAAGGAATGGAGCAGGAGTGAAGCGCTGGAGAAGTTTATAGCAGGTGGACAAACACCTGTCACTTTGATAAGCCTGATTTATCTTGAGTGACATCTCAGCGCGTAGCTCTGCCCTGACAGTCTGAACTGTCACTCTCACGCCCGGAAACATGAATCCTGTTTGCAACTGTGACACATATCTGAGGGGACAAATCCCTATTTGTAGAACCGAAAGCTTTATCAGTGTTGCACTCCCTTTGGGGCTACAAAAATTAAATTTCCAACTTAAAGGTCGTGCTAACACCCAACAGCTACTGAGAAAACACCAACAGTGGTGTTTACGTGCGACAAAAAACAACTGTATTAGCATTCATTTTGGGGATGGGATGAAATTTCACAGACATCATATCCACTCGTCTCGTGTCATAAACCTGGAGCAGAAATCTTAATTTCTCGGCTGGCGTGAGTTACATTAAAAGGAACTGACCTCAATTAAAAGTGGCTCACATTTAAGAAGTGTCCATTTCAGATTTGAAGATTTACACCGATGAAAGAGGAGGGGGAGTTGTCTAATGGAATTCTGACATAGTGCCTGTCAAGGAGGTAATACATTTGCCGCAAAATGCCCGGAGATATCACATAAATAAGGCTTATATATCTATGACAAAAAACTGTGTATGAAGCTGTTCTTTGACCCTCCACTGAGAGAGCTGTTAAAGGGCAGAAGAAGCAGCTGATGGTCAGGATTGAACTCATTTAGACTTAGAAAAATGAGAGTCAAAGTGACTGAAAGCCGAGATTGGCAGTCTGAAAGTTTGCAAAAGCATCGCATAATAAACAATTAGAGGTGGATGTGATTTACATCCACTTTAAGCTTGTCACCAAAGTCACTCCTCCTGCATGAAAACACTGTTTTATATTTCCATCAACTTCCTCTGCAAATCTAATTTAATTTACTGCCGCCCAGTAGCTCAATTTATACGCATTTGGCAGGTAAAAGTGTGTCTTTACGATTCAAAGTATTAATTTGTGCTATTTTGGCATCATTAGCGAAATTTAGTGCTCGCAAGATTCACAACAGGGTGGCATTTATCTTTGAAACATTATATCTTGATGTTAAATTGCAATAAAAGCACCTGTATCGTCAGGAGATATGGCTGTCCGAGTCTAACAGGAGATGAGGGAGGTGAAGTTAACATCCATTAAGGAAATCCTTTATTGGCACATAAAAATAAGAGGGAGCATTTAGCCTTGCTTGTCTTGGACAACTTGACCCTTTTGCCAATATAAAATGGACAGTTCTTTGGGGGGGGAGGCACACTATGTCAGCAGTGAAGAAATATTGGTGTTTATCTATTAAAATCCACAGTCCATAGTTCATATTCCGGATGTTTTGACTGCAAACACTCTTTCAATGTCATTTGTCATTTCTGTGACAAAAATTCTACATTAAGAGTCGATCCCCTCAAACAATTCCTTTACGTGTCCGATGTAGTATATTCAATAAGTAATTATAGTAATTCATTACACCTCCAATTAGTAAGGAAGCTTTATCACCTCGCCATAAAGACTGGGATTTATGATGGCTTTGAATGTCACCCAAAGGACAGAGGATACGGCTCATCACTCAACAGGAACAAAGCAGAGAGACAAGTACAAGAAAAGAAAATATTTTTAAAGTAAAATCTCTGATGAGCTTCCACAGAGCCACATTGTTCGTTTATCCAGAAATCCAGAAATGAAAAGCTGTCCTCCAAGTCCTGGATGTGAAAGGCGGAAGAAGACGACATGTACAGTATGTAGATAACCTCTGAGGGGACATGCTCGGCTAATGCCACCTCGCCTGCTGTCAAACTGCCCCTCAGAGGGCGATAAGCATCACCTCCGTGTGTGTGGGTGGCTGTCTTATTAGTGCACGTCGGGCGTGCAAACACAAGCTACCATCTGCCATGCTTTGATCCTCTGCCCAGCAGAGTCTCTCAGGTGTCATAAAAATTATCCTTTTAAAGTCTGGAACAAAAGTGCAGAATAAAGAAAATAAACCCAGCTTTATTCAAAACGACATTTTCAATTTTCCCAGATGTGTTTTTCATACTGGAATCATTGGTTTTGTCTTATTAGAATTTTAGTTTATTTGCAGTAATTTCTCGGATTCACTTTTTTCAGTTTCAACTGTGATGCTGATTTTGGTCGGCATCATTCAAGCAAGAAGGAAGGAATGTCTTTTTTATGGGATCTATTGCCATCTTGTGGTACAAACTATAATTTAAATATCATTAATGAATGCCCTGATGCTTGTTTGTTAATATTTTTATTTATTTCACCAAATGCAGAACATGAAATTGTTGCAAAAAGGAAGAAAACAGAAAATAAATAAAAAATAAGTACCAGAAGGAAAATATTTTTAATAGAAAATGTTTTTATCTAATCACTAATATATGTTCTTATAAAGTAGATCAGGAAGCCACTTAAAAAAAATACAGTAAAATACTTTCAGTAGCAAATTAAGCTCCTTTAAGTTAGCAGAATAAAGGGATTTCTCAAATGGCTGCTATTATGACAGGATGTACAGCTCCAACAGGTAGTCTTTGGGAACGATACCTATTGCTCCATTTTTCTCTCCGACCCACCAGCCGAAGTTGCCGTAGTCCTGGAAACACACAAAGAGTAATAAGTCTGGGGCTTTCCGCTGCTGTAAATTAGCAACAAGGAGGAGTACAACACAGAAAAGAACAGCGGGACTCTTGGCACAAAGATGAAAAATGAAAACAATTTTCCGTTACATATTTTATATTTTGGTTTTGTTATAGATGTTCTTGCTGGTCTCCTAATAGTACCATTTGTAAACCTTTCAACTATGGGTCACTTAATTAGAATCATAATCCTTTGTTTTTTCATATTTTTCCTTTATTCATTAATTTTTTTTCCTGTTACTTTAGATGGTTTTCCATCATTGTGGTCATTTTTCATTTTTTGTTTCTTTTTTGTGCCACTTTCTGCTTAGGCAGCATCAATCTTCCACTTCCTTTATCATTCTTGTCACCAAAGTCCCTTCCACTGCAGGGAAACGCTGTTTTGCATTTCCATCAACGTCCTCAACTAATCTAAATTAATTTTATCATTCTGTGGGCACACATTTTTTATAATCAGTTATTTTTCCTTCTCTTTTCTTGTATTTTTAAATCACAAAAAATCCCCCAAAAAAGAGAAGGAAAAAAATTGGATTTTTGGGCTTTTAAAACAAAAACCAAACAGTTTTAAAAGTTGGACTTCCCCAACCGCATGTAGAAACATCTCTTCTTTTCTTGCATAAATCCACATTTTACATTCATTGCACCACACGTGAAATGTGCCACAAAGAAGAGACAGAGATCCAGGAGAACTGAAAGCTAAAATGGTTCGGGCCCAGTGGTTTCCAGATTTGCAAGGGTTACTAATGCAGAAATTTTGAAAGCAAAAATTGGCTTTTGATAGCAAAGATTTGACGTCTTCACATGCAGTTTAGTAGGTTTTATTGTAAACAACCTCCACCAGCTAGGAAATGCACTTTAGTTTTAATAACCACATTTCTTTTTCAAACACTTTCAGTTTTAAGTTTGAACACTTAAAAAAACAAAGAATTTAGCATGAAACAAAACATCAGAGCAAAAACACAAATCTGTTGCAGCTTTACACTTAATCCCTCCCAAATAGTGGACTGGATGCCAAAAAGGGAGAAGGACATGGTGAAGAAAAAAAGATCTGAGACAAGTAAAAAATAAACCTCAACTGCTTTCACTCCCTCTGTCTCTCTGGAAAAGAGTCCCACTTCACAGCAAAGTTTTTTCATAAATTCATTCTGGAGAAACTACAGAAGACAGCACAAGCCTCCAATGACATGACAGATAAAGACGTTTGTGTGTCTTTTAAAAACATAAGTGCCCTGTCAGAATGATATAACCACCACACTAATAATTAAATTAAAAATTTGTACTAAATATCATTGTAGAATCAATTTTTTGGTCATTTTGCTGCAGAGTTTAATGTGAAAATAACCTGCATGCATTTATGTTCAACTTTCTTTACTTTCTCTCTGCAGACTCTCTAAGCCACAACTCATCGTGCGAGTGCTGCACATGCACAGACACTGCAGATAACCATCAACCTGCAGATAAAATGCTGCTGCAGTCCTCCATCTTGTGTCTTTAACCCCTTAAATGTCCACCAACTTCCTACTCGAAAAGGAGGGTTGAACATGTGTGTGACGGGGGGAGTGTGATGGTCTGTACAGCACGTCCTGAACACATGCACCCCCCTCCTCCTCTTCTCTTTGGTCAAGCCTCATAAGCAGAACCCTGGTCTTAGTGGGGGGTCTTACAGCTGTAACACCACACCTTTTTTTCTGGGCTGTGGAATGGGGGAGGGAACGAGGAGAAAGAGGAGGAGGGAAAGGAGAATAGTGGAGGAGGGAAGGTTATGTTTTCAGCTGCAGCTGGCTGCAGGAGTCCAGACAGGTTTTATGGTCATTGCCCTCCCAGCAGGCCACAACCCCCAACACCAAGGTTTAAGCTAATGGCAGCCCCAGTCTGAGTGAAAGGGCAACTTGATTCTTGGTCCTTTTCCATGCAGCACAGAGCAATAAACCGGCATTTGTTGAGTGTGTATTAATAGGCCTGTGTGCATTTATACCCATAAGCGTAGATGGTGAATTAACCTTTTGATGCCTCAACCCACGTTGACTCTAAAATTACCTTAACTTAGCATGTACTTTAAGACAATACCATAAATGGTTTCTTTTTTAAAAAAAAGTGGGGAACCTGAAACAAGTCGCAGCCTTTAAGCTAGATAGTTTTTAATTTGGAAAGTAGAGCAAAAACCTAAACTTTAAGAAATCTGCCTGTGATCAATTGACAATGCCTTCTTTCAGGGCTCTTAAAAGGGTCAAACATTATGATTTGTGAACAAAGAAATCCCTTTACCATGTGTTGCCACTAGATGGCACCCGTGAGTTTAAAAAGGCCAGTGAGCAGTAAACAGTGTCAGATGTCTGCATGCTCCATAGAAACTGAACCAGACAGTAAATCCAGCGTGTCCATATGGAACGCATTTCTCACCTTTTTTCTGAGACAAAGCCACAGATTTTGACATCCATCTGTAAAGGTTTGTAATTCCGCTTATTTTAAGAGCCAGTAGTAGTAAAAAGTGGCACAGCAAAATGGTCAGTTTGGCGCTCCCATGACCCAGATAAGAACAAAAGGAGTTCTGTTTGATCACAGTTGAGATACTGAACATCCCCATTGATTTGCCGCCGTTCTCAGTTGACAGGGCTCAGAAAATGTCCCTCCACACGTCCTCACCTTCTCCGCATGCCAACTCAGGATTTCCCCGAGAACACACTTTCCTATTTGGCAAGGTGAAAAAGACATCTGAGGGGGTGAGTGAGCTATAGGGCTGCTCAGCGCCTGGCATGGCGGCGGCGATGAGTGCTGAAACGCTCCAGATGGAAGTGATGGAATGGTGCTGTGTGCCAGCTAAGCCGGCCATGCCAACAGCACTAAAACAGTTTCCGTTGTGACACAGCTAATTCCCTTCAGGATGCCAGAGAACAAACCCAGCCCAGTTTCCTTTTAGGCATCAGCCGTCCACTTTAGGCTATGGACCAGCTCAGTAACAGATCTGAACCGACAGGTCCAAAGAGAGCCTCAGTTCAGGTGGTCCATACCTGCTGATCATTTAGTCAGGCTTCTGTGTTTATCAGATTTGTGCTCATTCTGGTTTAACTTGGAATTATAAAAAACAATGTACAGATACTTTATTTTACCTTTACTTTCTCCTCTCAGTTTCAATGGACTAAAACTGTAAAAGTCTATGGATTTTTCTTCAGTTTTCCAATAAAGACCACCATGGATCTCAAGGATTTTTAGTATTTGGAAAATAAAACAGTGACAAAGAAGAACATTTTGTCTCTGAAAACCAGGAATCTCCTGAACTTACCTTGCTCAAGATGTAGATGGTTTCTCCACGCTTGAAGGACAGCTCGTCCGGCTGGTCTCCATCACAGTCCCACAACCCCTGGTAGTAGTTCTGATAGTTGGTGCTCTTATCAACTAAAGGTGGAGAAAAGCAGCAACAGGGAATTACAATTCTACAGAGACTTTTAATGTGATAGAGTCTCGGAAGACTGTTAAGCAGCGGCTTTCGCAGTTTCACAATAAGAGCATCACATACTTTACATGTTTTCTCACACTATAAAATAGAAGCAGGAAATACATAAATTGAGAGGACACTTCAAGGTGAAAAAAACACATTCTTATTAGCTTTGGCTTCAAGAACCTCATCATCTAAACTTAGATTGTCAGTAGCTGTCAGTTTGCTAACCACATACTGGTAGACAGAAAAAAAATAGCCCGTTTCTGCAATAGATTGTGACGTATATTTACGGTAAAAGGAAGTTGAACAGCTGGGGATATTTCAGTCAAGTGGCATTTCCCTCTAAAACTTACTGCTTAATTGTAGCCTCAAATGATCCATTTCACCCTTCCTACTGTCCACAACCTCCACCGATCACTTACAGCTTCACTCCAACAAACTCTGTTTGTTATCCATGTTGTTATGATTATTGCTTGTTTTGTTTTTTAATAATGCTATTAAAGTGTCAAGGGTCCCCTGAAATTAAAAAGTTTTACCCTCTTTTCTTTATAGCATTCAACATATTTATTGTAATCAATGACATAAAAAAATGTCAGTCAGGTTTTAAACAGATGTGTACCTGGAGCAGGAGGACGAGGGGCTTTGTTTGACACCTCCACCTTTGGAGGAGGCTTCGGTAGAGGGGTCGTCTTTTCCTCTGAGGACAAGAATGTGAACATTGGTACCCAATAAAAAATATATTTACTGTATAGAGAGAGAGAGATGGAAGCAGAGTGGTCAAACCTGGAAGTTCTTCATAGAGTTCGTCGTCAATAGGTTCAACATTCCCAACCCCGACATCATCATACATCATTTGATCTTCCTCCTCTTCATCCTCTTCTTCTGGAATCTCACCAGTCATGCCTGGAAAAGGGAAAAATATATATTATTTTAATGTGTTTTTTAAAGAAAACTTGTAATGCTTTCCCTTGACACACCATTTGGAACACTTCAAAGTTTCAATTCAAATAGATGGAAATAGCTCCTACTTCTCAAAAGTAAGTTGATCTTTTTCACCCATTCCTTTGCCTCCTGCACAGACGATGCACAAAACTGCAAGGAAACAGAAAAATAAAAAGCTCAGTCACTGAATCTGTGTTAAATTTCTTTAACTTTAAATTCAGGTGAAATAATTGACATGCAAAATAAAAGGTTCAAACATTATTTTCTGGTAATAAACTTCTCGTTGTGGCTACAAAGAAGGAGTTTACCTGATAAACTCGCTTGTCTGGAGCAGAAATCTCGAAGCAGCAGTCCTTCTTTGAGTCTTTCCGTAAAGTGTTGTTCATTTGGACGGAGTACCCTTCGATGTTGAACTCGCCCTTCTGCTGCTTGTCTGCACACAGAAACAAACATATCATCAGGAATGCTTCAGATTCTGCATCTGTAGAGTCAAAGCTTGTGGAAGGATGAAAACCAAACCTTTCTCGCTGCCATAATAGTAGAAAATATTCTGGCTTAGAGCACACCATCTCTTCTGCCACTCCGGCCCAAAAAAACTGTGATCTGAAGGAGAAAGAACAGTTTTCAGAACAAGTTTAAAATGAAAAGGGAAAGTTAACATAAAAATGTGGACCGTTTTTGAAAAATTAAATGTGAATTAATGAGAAAAATACTGTAATGTATTAGCTGAAAATGTGACAAAAAACTTGAAATTCCACAAACCCCATTCAAGATACTAACCTTTCCTCCGTTTCTCAAGATATCCTTGCTTGAAAACAGACTTCAGGTCCTGAACAGCCACAGGTGGAGACTGCTGAACTCCTGCAAAGAAATAATAAAAATCCCTACTAATCCAAGGGAATGAATAATCTATGTTTGTTGGAAAACTTTTGAAATTAGTAGTCTGTTTTACAATCCAAAGGCTCATTGGTGGTGATTACAGAGGATACAGAAGCGCCGCTATTATTTTTATGTCTCAAAAGACTAAGTTTTCATGGAAGCCTGCAACTTTAATGCAAATGTGCAAACGCTGAGTCAAAGAGCAGCTGTAAAACTAGCAGCTGCTCACAGCTCATAAACTCCACTCTCCTAATCACCCTTTCATGAGGATTTCTCGATTACCTTAATTCAAAAAGTAAATACAGAATCACACATTAGGTTGGCTTAAAGTGCTGTATGATAATATTTTCCAGCTTTAGCGGCGGCTTTCTTTCCTCAGACTTTCTTTCGGCTGAGAGCAATAAATTGCGCTGGAACTGCGGAGGGGGAGGTGTGAAGGGAGGTCCAGGGGTAACAGTTGCACCCCTCTAAATTGGTTCCCAAGTATGTTGCCAAGTTACAGTTGGAATGTCTCCCTCATTGTGCCACTCAAAGTCACTTTCTCCTGGAAGTGCACACAGACTTGTGTGTTTATCAGAGGACCGCTCCTAACTTTAATGCAGCACTTGTGAGGAGGAGGAAGAGGAGGAGGAGGAGTGAAGGTGTGGTACCATCATACGGCTCTTCTTCCTTGTCTGTGCGCTCTGACTGTAGAGATCCTCCATCGTTGTTGCTGTCAGCTTCCTCATCATCATCTGTGTCCGCTAAAAAAGTGTTTTAAACGGTTAAAAGTAAGGAACTATTGAAATATACAATTTTGCTACTAATATGTTAATTTTTCCACTTTGAGATTAGTAAATTATACCACCAGTACTCACACTTGTCCTTGAAATCCTGTGGAAAGCTTTAAAACAACAAATAGGTGTTAAATGAACATTTGGGTTTTTTTAAAGTAAAATCAGGAACTGTTTGGTGCACCATACCTTTGTTTGACCTCTTTGATTCTCTTTATGAAGGCCTCCCTCTTATCTTTGGTCTTCCTGCTCAGAAGTTCTCCTTTTAAGCCTTTACAGAGGAAATGTTCCAAATCTAAACAAAACGCAGGTTAAACATTAACAGCTGTGCCAAAGAAGCAGCAGATTTCTGTCTAACAGACGCCACGTTTCTTTATGAATTGACGACCAGCAGGTGTGAGTAACATGTATGGACTGAATGCAAAGCGACGCCATGGTAAACAAACTTCCTCTTTTACGAGCAAAAACAAAAACTGTCCCTCTCAAATCGGTTTAAAGGGAACCAGAGGACAGAAAAGCGCGCAGAGACAGCTGTGCGTAAATGGATGCGTTACCAGAAATGAGCGCTGCCAGCTCCTCAGGGATCGCCTTCATCTTTAAAGTTCAGGGCCCGAGGCGATGGATGGACCGTCAGAGAGACACACACACACACAAAAGTATTTCGCGGAAGCAGCTCGGGCTCGAGGACACGGAAGTCAGCGCGCTGCTGGTTGTTAGTCAGTGACCACAGTTCCTCTGCGGGACCAAAACACTCCCCACGCTGCGCCCACTCAGCACCCAGACGTTTATTTGCTCGTTATCTGTCCGTGAAAGGCACCGACGACAGGGAGCTGACTTTAACCGAGCCTTAACGGCATAATCATGTCCGAGTTTAAAGCGGTGATCATATTTTTGATTGATTCCAGACGATATTTCTTTACGCGCGCTGCTTAACACACATTATAATCTTTTTTTTATATAAATCTCTCCTTTAGCGATGATGCATGCTCTCCGAGCTTTATGAGTGTGTCAACGTTATAAATCTGATGAGGATCATTAACATGATATTTGAAGAAGGAGTTAGTGATGTAAGCTGTGCCAACTCTATCTGTCTGAACACATTTAGAGCTGCATATCTATAATGACCAATCATGCCAGACAAGCAATCTTTTAATAACTTTCCTAATATCTTAAAATCAGGTCCATTTGAGGGGAATATAAATCTATTTCTAAATATGTCAGTCAGTCATTAGCCACCCTCTGACAGGTGGTTTCTAATCCAGGTTGAGGAGAAGGAGCCTTTGAACCATGCAGTCTGTTTTGAAATGAATTTGGTGAGGAGTGTCAGGTTTTAGTTTAGCTGCAGGTGCTTCATACTGCTGCAGACAAAGGCTTTCCTCAGAAAGGTTCACTCCAAGACAGACAAGACACATCATCTGAGACCTCAAGATAAAAGATACATGCATGTGCACAACCTGCATCGTCAATTTTCATTTTACAAATTTGCAAAGCTCTGATAAAGATGGTGTTTTGAACATGTTTTTGTATTGCTTTCCTGATAATTGAGGACATATATTAAGAAAAATAAGCTCAAAATTAAATTTCTAAGTATTTCTTTATTCAAGTCTTTGTGACTCAAAACCTGCTTCGCTCCATTCCGATGTGTAGACGACTAGATCCATGTACGTCTTTGTTTTGCTTGTCCGAGCTGGAATCTGGCTCAAAACTGTACAGGTGGATAACTCCAATGTTAGGTTGAGGTAGTGAGGGGCTTTAAGATAGCAGGAGAGAGTGTAAACAAATGGATAATGGGAAATGGGAGAAGGCTTACCCACTCAGATTGCCTAATTTCTAATCAATTCCCGCTACTTTGCAGATGTCCTTAAATCACAAAAAAGTTTTTTTTTAATTTTGATTAAAACCGGCATGATCACAATTTAAAGGCCGTGTTCTCCAGATTCTCAGCCTCCTCAGATCTGTTCTGCTCAGTCATGTCTCCAAATAGTTTCTTTGCCGAGTCACTCTTTTATGATCCCTTTCAAACCCAGCCCTCCCCTGACCTGGCCCTGCTTTTAGAAGGAGAGAGGAGGCCCAGCTTGACCTCTGACCCCTCTCAGCACATTGAAGGAGAGATCTGCCTCCACATAAACCTTCATATATCTGCCTGTCATAAAACTGCATTTGATTGGTTTCTTCCCCTCTCGTAAATCATTACAGGGTTTCAATCCACTTAACTGCACACGGTTCCAACCAGGAAATGTCTAATTAACGCGATGGAACCGTCGTCTGTCTGGGAAAACTGTGGAGAAACAAATGGCCAGCAGCCTAAAGCAAAATAACTTAAATGTTAATCTTGTAAACACTTTATTTCTGACATCAAGTTCCTAATATATAGAGACCTTAGTGATTCCAATAACTTCCTGCTTCTTCTACGAGGCTGCTACTGCTTTGTTTGCAATTAGGCTAATGTACAATTAGCATCACTTTGAACCGCTTTCTGTTGAAGGAGTAATTCATCACCTCATTCACAGTTGGTTTTAGTGCTTTAGCATGGTGACACCACCCTGCTGCCTGTAATAATAGTGACTTTTCACTGTTTGGGGATGTAGTTTGCAGGCAGAAAAGAGTTCTTACAGGACATCCAGAAATACTGAGCCTGAGAGAGAATTTCAGTCTGGAGACATTGTGTGATTATTAAAGCAATCCAGGATTTCTGGTATAAAGGGGATTTTTTTATATAATATACATTTTTGAAAACTAAAAAAAAGTGTTGAAAGTAAAGCAGCTCTGACAAAAAATTCTAGTGATAAATAAAAAAACATGAAAAGAAAACTAATGTTGGAATATTTCTGCTTTGTGGTACAAAAATAAAACGGTAAAAAGGTGGAGAAAACAGAAAAAACTGTGTTTTTTCCAATCAGGACAATATTTCATGATATTATATCATGATATCATATTTTATGATATAATGATTGATTTCTAACGATTATCAATATCTTCGTATCTTCATAACATACAAACACAATTTGGAAATATCCCATTTAACTCCTCACAGTTGGAATAATGTCGGTGATGTATTTGTATAAAACCCTTCGGATCCTCATATATTCCTAAATCCTGAACATGTACAATTACTGATGCAGAAAACTTGTGAACAAGCATCCTTTTGTCTTCTTAGTTTTAAAGGCAACAACATCTAAAAGCTAACTGGAGTTCTGTTTTTTGCATAAAGCAGACAGCTCTGGAATTTTCTTTTTTATGCAAATTCACTGGATCTTTGTGTGTGCAGACAGAGCACACACACGTCTGCAGAAAAAAACAGGAAATAAACTTCACAAAGTTAGGAATTGCTTCCTTTCTGATGTATTTGTGTGTTTCATCAATGTCGGAGTTTTTAAAACAATAAAACCCCGGGCTTATTGTCACACATACAGCCTCTCTTGAGGGTACTGAGCCTCCATTATTCCATCTCATTATGAATCAAGTTTGTTTTCTGTCCAACGAACACTGACATGAGGATGTATCTTGCAATGTTTATGGGTCTTACCTTTGTAAGAATGTTTGTTCAAAAAAAATGTAATAAAAAAAATCAGGGTTTTAGTTTTTAAATGGATCATCCTCTCACTTTCAAGCAATTAATCACCAAGTACTTCATCTGTTTCACTGAGACAGATGTCTTTGTGAGGTCATTGGTAATGTTTTTGTTTTTTAAAAAAGAAACAACTTTATAAGGCTTTCGATACATGCATTTCGATCCCTTATACGGAAGGCAGCCTTGAAATGATTTCACATTAGGATTTAACTAAAATGTTCTATTAAGTTGTAGATATTTCTAAAATAAAATAATGAGTGTGAAGGTGAATTCTGACATTAAATCCTATTGCATATACATCCACGATACATGACAGTGAATTTCAAATAAAACATCTTGTTTTATTCATGATCCAAACACAAAACAACATTTATTATCTAACTCTTTTTATTTTGTGCTAAAATGAAGGAATTCTGAAATTCTACGGTAAGCATTGTCAACAAGACTGACAACTCTTCATTACAATATTATTTACAAAAGAGAAGTGAAAAGTAAAGATATTGATCTTTCCTGTGAGAGTTTAAAAATGGGTCTAAGCATTGTACTAATAAAAAAAACAATTTAGACAACGTATTTCTGGTGGATAAATAGAAGATTAAGGAGTTAAATCCAACATTGAGTTATTGTTCAGAACTTAAAACTCTAAACATAAATAAGACAAGCTCATTCAATTGTTGCAAATCTTTATTACAATAAAAATATTTACTCTGTTTTATGTATATAAAAATACAAATATTAGGTTCTTTTAAGGTCTGCAATAAAAGCTTATTTAACTTAAACTTACCTCTGGACATGTCTTTTTTTGCAAACACAACTCTAAAAACCGAACACATGCAGGCAACAAACGTCTCTCAGTAAATGAGGTTTTGCAGGTCCATAGTTGAGAAAGTTTCCCTGAAAAAGTCGAACACTTCCGCTGGTAAACGAAGAGGACTCTGGGCTGAATCCGACAAACTTGGTGAGAAGGAAGAAGATGCGGAGAAAGGTTGGAATGCCTGCAGGGACCCGTCGTCCAGGGTGGAGGAGTCATCATTGTCGGGGCCCTTTGTTGACGCGCAGGCGGGAGCTGTGGGTGTTGGAAAAGGTTCTGGATGTTTCTCATGGCTGCTCACCGGGGAGGCAGCTGGGTCTTGGTTCTCCCCTCTGTGTCCGTTGTGGCTGCGCGGTGAAGTCGGTGTGTTTTGGTCGGAGAGCGACCCGCCTGCAGCCTGCTGGGACTCCGGCACGTCTTTTACGCACGCGTTTTTCCCCTCTCTGTCCCGACTCTCCTTGCAGTGACTCTGCTTTTTGTGCTTCATCCGCCTGTTCTGGAACCACACCTTCACCTGGTTCTCTGATAAATCCAACAGTGCAGCGATCTCCACTCGCCTGGGTCTGCAAAGATACTTATTAAAATGAAATTCCTTCTCCAGCTCGAGGAGTTGGGTGTTGGTGTACGCAGTCCTCAGTCTCTTGGACGCGCTCCCGTCAGCACTCTCCGGAGAACCTGAGCAAATAAAGAAAGCTTTTTGTTTTATATCTTAAAAGGCTGATGAAAAAACACACACAAAATAAATGGATGATGGCCAGAACAAACAGTGCGGGTTGAAACTTGTGACAAACAAGCGCAAAGTCTGGAGAGATTTACGGGCGCCAGGCTGGATATGATGGGTGTGCGCGCGGACAGGACAGAACGGAGGGTGAAGATTAATGAACGTGCCAGCTGTTGGCCCGTGTAAGAAAATCTATCACTCTCTATTACTGTCAAACATTAACACTCTAACACTGCATCACACGCCGGCGCGTTACTTGATGAGATTAAGCAAGCTTAAATCAAACATCCTGCCGCAGCGCGTTAAGGAACGCCCACGTCGCAGAGCAGAGATGCGGCTCTTTGTGGAGAGCAATTCTACAGCATCCCGCAGCTCTTTGCGTGGAGGTTATTAATCACGTCTTGCCTTGGGGGGAACAGTAGGGTGGTGAGGAGTCATCCGTTGTCGGCGCAGCATCATCAGAGGAAGCAGGAGCAGCAGCCCGCCTCCTCTTGGTGCCTTTCTTCTCCTTCATCCACGGGTACTCCGCGCGTGGAGACACAGCCTTCAGCGGGCTGCCGCCCCTCAGAGGCGGCGTGGAGCGGCCTCGGTGAGGGGGGACACCCGGGACAGCGTGCGGCGTCGGAGGCGGGAGCGCAGAACTCTTGATTGATGAACTTTGAAAAGCAGGATTGGTGAAAGATGTCAGGCACTCAGCGAGCGACGGCTGGCTGTTGATAAAACCACTTTCTCGGCCAAATTCGTAATTCATCTCCTCTTTGGATGACCGCTGGTTGAAAACTCCTAAAACAGCTTATTTACAAAACTATTCAACCGGCTAGAGTTGCGTAAAGAAACGTGAGCCATAAACTATTGCTTTCACGGGGACATGGTTGGAGTTAGACCTTGCTGCTCGTCACATGATTGCATCTGTCCAATGAATGTCCTGATTGATGGAGAAGACAGGAGGGGGGGGGGTGCTTCAGTCTGGGGGAAGATGTTCCTTATTCTTTGAAACATGAGTGGGGGGCATCAAACTTTACTTTAAATTTGACTTAATTTTGCATCCAAGGATTTTACGCGCTCTTGACGCATGACGCACGGATCGATTTCCAGCATTTTTTTCTTTTATTCCATTGTTACCTAATGCAGCGACAGTAAGTTTATCCTGACTAAAAATGAGAGACACATCCAAACATGTCCACACCTTCCCCAACACAAACACTCAAGTCCACTTTATTACATTTTTCGTAAAGATTTTCAAAGAAATCCAACCGTCTTTTACTCCTGAAGCTCCAATTATCTTAACTGCATTCGCATCTATTTTAAACTCTACATCTCCCTCCCCATGTCGTCTGTTTTCCTCCACAAGATACCTGCAGGCCACCGTCCGTAAAACCATTTGCCGTCGCTGCGTAAAGCTGCAGGGAAAGGAGGGCGTCTGAGAGCTGTTTATTGCTCGGGCTCTAAACAAAAGAATCCTGGCAGTCTGTGTGATCAATCTTTCCAGCCCAGAGCCCTGACAGCTCCCTGCCCTTAGAGCACATTTAAACCACCTACACTTGCTTAGATCATATGTGCAGGAAGAGGATGCCCTCGGTCCGGAGAGCAGAAAATCTCAGGATTTCTCTCTGCTTTTGCCGCCTTCAGCGCAAAGGTTTATATTTTGGTCCCATCTAATGCAAACAAGAGTGAATGGAATAAGGAGGCGGACTTTGTTGAGGCTTAAATGAACAAACTGGAACAGATTTTCCGAGGGATCAATTGTTTGCTGAGGTGAGTGGGTGTTAGGGTTCTCCGTAGTTTGTGGCTGTCTTTTGTTTCACACTTATGTCTTTGTTCTTCCTAAAAGCTCAGGTTTATGTTTGAAATAATTCATTATTTTCCTTTAGAAGCTGCATTCAAAACTGGTATTTTGTATTCTACAAAGGGGAAAAGTGAGATTCTAGTTTTGTTGACTTAAATCAGTTTTGTAATTTTCTCTAAAATCATAATTTCATTATTTGAAATTGTACAAAAATGTCACTTATAATTAAAGAAGAATGAGGGCCATTTCCTGGAATATATATATATATATATATATTTATATTTTGTATTTTAATCCAACTGCAAACTGAGACTTTGTGCTGCTCTCAAGTGCTGATCTTCTGCTCCTCACAGCTTTACTTTAAAAGGTCTTCCTCTGGATGTGAATGCTGACAGGAGGACGTTGTCGGGCGCCTTTCCCGTCTGTTCCCAAACGAAGAAAGACATTCAGGGGACAAGTTGATCAAAATGCAAAGCCAGACCAAGAGTTTGTCAAAATTGTGATTATTTTAGTTGCAATGCAGTATTGCACTTATTTGGTGAGTGTATTTGTAAGTTTTCACACAATGAAGGAATCAAAAACACTATTTATCTGTTTTATGTTCCAAATATCATAAATGTCTGTATGTATTTTAATCTGCGATGTTTTTTACCCTGATTGTTGTACATTTGTGTATATTTAATTGATGTTTTCTGCGTGTTTTTTTCATTATTATTCAGATTCAGAGACGCATAATGGAAAGTATTTTAAACCCAGTTAGGTAGGAAGAGCCAAACAAAAAAAAAAAAGAAACTCAGAGAACATTGTTTTCTCTGTCTTTTGCATATGTACATTTTTTTAATGCAATTCTTGCAACAAATCACATTTTCTGTGTTATTTCCCACTATTTTATGCAGCTTTTACTTATAAAATGACATTTCAATAAATAATTTTTGCTGTTGATTTGTTCCATTATGTATTTTCTAAATAAAAAATGTGATTCACCACAACTATTTTCTTTATTTGTTCAATTTTTTCACTTACCATTAATATTGTAACATCTGTGTGTGTTTTAATGAGCAAAAAGTTATAGCGAATGAAGTGCAAATTAATATTGCAGGCAGTAAATATGACCAGACTGGATATATAAATACATTTACATATATTTTTACAATTTCAGTTTGAAAAAAAAAAAACACTTGGATTTAAATAAATATGACTTTAACAAAGACAGAAATGCTGTTGTCCAAATGAACATGCAGTCATTCCAGTTGTTCCCTTTGGACGTGCGCAGACAAAATGAGCTCATTGTTCTATTTTGGGGGGAGGCAACAGAAACTGCAGACTGTTGAGGGTCGCAGACTCCCCAAAGTTCTCGACTTTCCTTCCATGAACTTCTCCAGCAAAAGGAGGAGGGGGAGGGGGGGTGTGCCCCTCCTCTGTCACTTCTAATGTCACGACGTGTGATGTATTGGGGTCATAAAAGGTCTCGAAAACATCTCAGTTTCCTTGTAGGATTTTCCTTGCATAGTGCAGAGAAGATCTCAATAATATGCACTAATTAGAGTAATCAATTTAAAAGATTGCAATGTTTTAAAAGAAAAAAATAATTTCATTTTAAATTTTAACTTTTACCTAAATAAGTGAATGCTATAATTTTTATTATTGTAATAATGTATATTTATACATTCTTAGTGCCTAATTTGACATAAAAATCACAAGACTGGAAAACAACCCAAGTTTTTTTGTCGGAGTGGTTTTGGTGTTCTTGAACGCACCATCCACTTCCTCATGTAAGTCGCTGGCTCCTCCTGCTGGATGAAAGGTGCAACAGCAGCTCTCTTCAGAAAAGTGCGTCTCTGTCTTTGATCATTAAACTTCAGCTTCAGTTAATTGTGCTCTCACTCTTTTCTTTACCATTTTTTATCAATTTATTTTTTAATAGAAAAAATATATAATTTCTCAATTTTCTTTAATGGCTTCCTAAAACATTTAGTGGAAACCCGCAGCAAATAAAAACAAACGGACGTTTCTGCTCCGAGACAGTCTGATTGTTATTAGACGCTCGTAAAGTAATTAGACCTTTTAGAAGCAGACCTATTGGTGACCCCTGCTGCGTCCCGCACCCTCATGCTTGCGTGCGCATGCGTTTTTGTGCAGCACTTCAGTTGCATCTGACTGGAGCCTAAGCAGAAATGTTGCTCATGCAGCCTCCACACAAAACCTTTGCTATTTTTTGCACCTTATAAACAGTTTCGGTTGGTTGAAAAAAAAAAAAACTGTGAACGAACACAGACACTGTAAATCGAAATAACCAAAAATTGATTTAAATTCTAATTTTTATTTATCGTTTACTCCGTTTTGTTTCAATATAAATCACTATTTATATTTTTAACCACCTAAAACTCCCTTTTTAATTTGTGTTTTTTATTTTTTAGAAAACCTAATGAAACAATTTTAATTAATTGGGAACAATTTGATAGATATGTCTGGTTTTCAGAATATTTTACAATCCTTATGGTTTTGGCTTCATTTCAAACATTTTCATCACTCTGACAATAACGACTGTTGTCATAAATTCCTTATTTTTTCATTTTTAAAAAATTAAGTTTCAGGGTGCCAGCACGCTTTTGACTCAAGCAAAATACTGTATGATGCATCGAAAAATCTGTTTTGCATTATTTTAAATTAATAAATTAAAAAGCTTAATCAAAAATAAAATACAAATGTAAAGAATTATAAAATCATTTTTGCATAATTTAAATGGGAAAAAACAAACATGTTTTGCTTAAACATGTCGAGATGTTTTATTTATATCTTTACATTTTTTTCATCAAATAATGGAAAAGTCACACTGCGGAATGTGCGCAAATGCTTCATAATGAGGTATGTTGAAGTGTTTCACACAGAACAAATCATATTTGTTATAAAACGCCAAATGCTGCAAAAATATGAACCTGAAAATACTGTAGGTAGCCAACAAACATTCAAGGAGAACATTTCATGCAAACACATTTCCTCTTCTTAATCGTGTGCTCACAGTACAGTTAAAGGCGGTATCTCACAAACATGAAACAAATGGAATAAATCCTCCATAAAACACAACACAAGGAACACGCTGTACCCCTGCACCCCCCCGCACTGATCTATAACCGCTAACTGTCTCTCCGACGGTCCTTGTTTTCTTTCTTCATCTTCATTCTGCGGTTCTGGAACCAGATCTTCACCTGCCTCTCAGTCAAATTCAGAAGTCTGGCCACTTCATATCTGCGGTCGCGCGGGAGGTACATGTTGAAGAGAAACTCCTTTTCCAGCTCCAGGATTTGATGCTTTGTGTATGGGCAGCGTTTTTTCCTGCTGGGCTTCGCCTGCAGCCAGCTGGACGACGGGTTGTCTGGGAAAGGGCCTGAAAACGAGACAGTTTATCCAGCAAGACATGCAGAAAAAACAATAGATTTTCTCTGTTGGATCTTGCAAAGAAATTAAATGTTCTGCCTAAAAATCCTTTAAACGTTTCTGCAAAATCAAATAACAGCATTTGTGCTATTATCAATCAATAAATCATATTTCTTACTTGTCTTCTTGGTTTCTCCTTCTGTCTGGGTCTCTTCTGGGGCTTTGGAGGAGGAGGTGGAGGTCTCCGGGATATCCACAAAAGACGCTCCGCTTTCAATGTCAACCAGAAGAGGAGTGTGCGTCTCCAAAGTCATGCATTCTGCACTCCCGACGACGGGCTCGGGCTTGATCTCATAATGCACGGCTGTCGAGGGTAATCCCGTCAGACACAGAGACGCAGAGACTGGATCCAAAGCCCACGAGCGCGTAAACATGCCATCACTGTCACCACTTGCATAATAGGTCGGAGTGATTGTGCTTCCAGGGTGGGCTGAAATGGCACTCCAAGATCCGGCAAAAATCGACGATTTTGCTTGCAGAAGACACGACTCCTGTCCGCCATATTCGGTCTGCTCCACCCCTGAAGCTGAGGAGAACCTCGGTGCCATGTCTTCCTGCTCAGGAAGAATCCGCGCATCTACATAATAGCTTCTCCCCATCGTCGACATTGCAAAAAATAAAGAAAATGCCAAATTGTATTTTATTTTTCAATAAATCCAAATGGAAACTTCCAAAATGCGTTTTACAGCCTTTCACTTTTGCGCAAAAACGGATTCATTGCATGGTAAGGTGCCGCTTTTTGTGCACCCTACATGCTCATGCGCCCAGTAAGCTGAACCTTGTCCAATGCTGGATAGGGCGCCCCAAACACGTGACCGTGGGACTGAACAATAAATAATAAATCAGCCTTTGCTGCTCAGCTAAATGGCCACCATTTTCCTCACCATATTTTAATAGCAAATCCCCGCGCTTTTATTGGCAAATATCTTCTTTTATAAGCAATAAACATGATTTCTGGCAGGTGGTTTTTATTTTTTTAAATTTATTTCACGGTAGCAAAGTGGAGGGAATACACTAAGTCATGCATTTTGCTGTGAATTTTAAAACGTGCGTAAACAAACAAGTCATTTGCATTTGCAATACTTTAAACAAAAGTTTAATAATTAAACTTTTTTCTGTCTTTAGGGGGGAATCTGTGTTTTTAAAAGCTGAAACGACCTTTTAATCAAAAGGTGCTAACATGTGATTAAATGGTCAGTGCGTTTTGTAACACCTATGGGACAGTTTCAAAGATGCGCACTGACTCCAATCTGCAGCGGAAAGCGCGGTGGAGTTGTTTGGCTGCTTTATAACGCCCGCTTTTTATCACGGGCAATTGGGGAGTTTTTCTTAAGGTTACAACCTAGAGCTGTCTAAGCTAAATATACCCAATAAAGTTAAGCCCTTGTGTGTGTTCCCCTTTTTTCCTCTGGCGCGGACAGACTCACTTGGAATTTTCGAGGCAGCTGGCGCACTGCAATGATCATAACCGAGGCCTTGTCTGGCTTGTCCTCTCCTGCGTTGGACTTATTCTAGCGTTGATCCAATCGTTTAACCTGCAAGCATTGCATGGGTCTGCTGCAGAAATGCGTAATGGAGCGTGCGTAAAACTAAAAAATACATACAAATTTTCCAGTTTTAAATAGAAGAAATTAGAGAAAAAGATAACTAAAACAAGAAATTAATAAATAGCCAATTTTATAAATTAAAACCTAGAAAGGGAAATTTTAATACAAATGTATTTAAAAACACAAATTGTCACTTATTGTTTGGATTAACGCGTTAACTGGATAAAACAGCCGCGTGAATTCCATTTCACTCAACGTATCAAGAGGTAGAAAACCAATAAACAGCTGCAGTAATATTTACTGTACACAAAGTACAAAGGTATTTCCGTCTGGAGCGGCGCCAGCGCTGAGATTTAAGCGCCGCCAGCGTGCGCGTCTTTGTGAGCCACATGAGACGTTTGTGGTTTTATAGGGGTGGTTTTTATTCATTTGACCAGCAAAATGTGCAAATATTCACCATGACTTCTTACATAAAGCATTTAAACACAGGTATCCCCGTGAGGCCTCCAGCATGCAATTTCTACAGATTGACTCAGACTGAAGATACACATGGAGCTCTCAGACAGTCACTCCATCTTTTTTTTCTAAATGAATCGCGTTGGCGAGGAGGCAAAGAAACATCAGACACAACAGAACAAAATTGAGAACAATCAATAAGTTAGCACATATATTTTCACGTGGGTGGGGGTTCTGCACAGGAAAACCAGTTCTCCCGTGCGCATGTCTCACGAGAAACTGAAGTCGCTGGAGAGCTCTCGGATCCTGTTCTCCCGGCTCATTTTTTTCAGTTTCATCCTCCTGTTTTGGAACCAGATTTTGACTTGCCTGTCGGTGAGGTGCACGCTGCGGCTGATCTCCAGACGGCGCTCCCTCGTCAAGTACATGTTGAAGAGAAACTCCTTCTCCAGCTCCAGAGTCTGGTGCTTGGTGTAAGGGCAGCGCTTCTTTCTGCCGCTCTTTGCTGTGAGCCAGTTGGCAGCGACTTCAGTTCTTCCACCTCCTGGAAGGACAGAGCAGGTCACTGAAGGCAAGCAATGCGCATACATTTATAACACTTTATTAATCTATTCTTGTTAAAATTAGGACTCTTTCCAAATTACGCACAATATTTTCCCAAAAATTAGAACTATTTTCCCCAGTGGAACATAAATGTTTACATTTTTGTTGCTTTTTCTCCTTGGTGCAGTCTCATTTACAATCACATCTGCTCCTGCAGCCTCAAATAAACTCCAAAAGAAATGAAAACGAGGCCTGGAACCTTTGATGAGGGTTAAAACAAATTAAATATCCAACAGGACAAATTGACAACACTTGCGCGGCCTTGTTATTCAAGCTTCATGTGTGGCTTATTTTTTTCCATAAAGATACCCTATATAACTCACAAGGATTCTAAGCTCTGATTGCTTAAATTATGGGCATTTTTTAATTAGGGGTACATGCGCCCTTGTTGTTTGTTTTATAGTAGGAAATTATTGCCAATAAAACCATAAACACCCAGACGGGTTGGTCTTTCAAGGCTGGTGATTTTGGCTGTCACCTTTTTCCTGTTTGTCTGGACTCTCTGCGTTACACGTCTCGGTTGGTTCTGGGGAGGATGACCTCTCCGAGGAGAGGCGGCTGTCCTCCTCTCTGGCTGGGGCGCACGACGCAGGCGCCTCCTCGTGGCTCTCTCTGCGCTCCGGCTCCGCGCACGCAGCCTGCGGCTGCTGGCAGTCCATGCGGGCGGGTCGCTGCACCGTGAAGTGGCTTTCGTGGTACAGCCTGGATGACATGTACGTCTGAGACAAGCGGAAGTAGCCGGGGACGGGCACGGCGCTGCCGGCGACAGGGCATGACGCGGCGGGATAAGAAATGTCGTCCACAGCCGCTCCTTTAGGACATTTGTCCGACTCGTTCAGGCAGCACGCGCTCTCTTCTTTGATGTTCTGAGAGAAGGAGCACAAATGCTGCGCGCTGGGCTGCTCCAGCCACGGTTCCACCCCCTGCGCGTACGGAGCAGAGCACGGGACCATGCTCTGGCTGGTCGGCTCGTTGCGCTTATCGATGGCCGGGAAACAAGAGCCACCGGGAAGTCCATAAGAGTAGTCCGGCAAGTAGAGGCTGTTACTTTGGTAACACGAACCACTGTCGCTTCTCAGATTGATCAAAGAGTCCACAAAAAACGAGTTTCCTGCCTGGTTGCTGGAACATGACATCGTCCTGGTATAATTTGCCTGCGGATGAAAATTTCCCTATCTGGCTGACATTTCTTGAGCAAAACATTGCCGAATAATTACTGATACTCACGCTTCTCACTGAAGTCTGCAGCCAATTAAAACAGCAGGAGGCTGACTCCTCCCCGTCCGAGCAGCCAGCTCCACACTGTCACAGATTTGGCTTCACAGAAAAGGAGAAAAGCCCGATGAGAAATGTGGAGTTAAGAAACTCTTAGATGTTCCAAATCAGGGCCCCTCAGCCTGGAGCTGAGGATGTCACCGCAAAAAGCCCGTTTGACAAATGCAATAGCTGAGATGTTTTGCACTTTTATAACAATCAGTTTTACAGCGCTGTAAAAGCAGAGGATGCAGTGAAGATCCACTTTTTTTTTCTTTCTTGAAGGAGTGTGGGGAGAGTTTTAAACTTCCCTGAGCTTCCCAGCTGATCTTTATTAGCTTTTTACTCCACACTCAAAGAAATGATCCATTGGATGGACTCAATTTAATTAAGGGCAGGTTTTCCATCCAAAAAATATGTGTAGTCTGAACTCAAATTGTACACGTT
>NC_050527.1:10368259-10385969 GCF_002922805.2 Oryzias melastigma
CATGGTGCAAAAGTTATGGGTGTAAACCATTTTTTTAGATTTAAAAAAGTATGGAAAGCCACTTGGATCAATATTTTAAGCTTAAAATGAAATGCAACTATATTTTCTAGAATTGTACATCTTGTTTGTTTACTTATATCCATGTATTTTGTGGGTTTTTTTACTATATCTATTGAAAATAGAGATCAAAACTCTGTGTATTTTAAGCTCAGATACACCATTGATCATAAATATTGATTTGTTTATAGCTAAAGCGTAAAAAAAGCTGCAAACTATTTCAGTGGTGGCACTGGAAAAAAATCTATTCTCATTACATTAACTTGTTTACATTTGATCTTTATTAAGCCAAATGTTTATGGTCTGATTCAATCAATTTTCTACCAAAACTCCTTCATTTCTACTAACGTCAGCCAAAAGATGTCCAATATGTTCACTCCAACATTTCCTAAAAACTAAATAAAAAGTTGAGTTGTTTTTAATCTATATCTCTGAGCATAAAGGGGACTTACCTTTGTTTTTTTGGGTTATTTAACCTAAAAAATATTACACATGGAAGAACCCATAGTGAAACCACTATAACCGATAGATGAGCATTGCTCCAAAAAGCAATCAAACTATATATCCAACATGAACGACACAAGAATTCAATTGAATAATTTCCCCTGGGGATAAATAAAGTATTTTGATTATGAAACAACTCAAATATGGACCATTCTACCACAGTGATAATTCAAAACAACCAAACATTGAACTTGTTCCTCCATGAAGGCTCACAAAGATGCTCCAGCCGCTCACAGAAAGTTTTCACGCCCCCCAAAAAATACAAACCTTCAGAATGCCACAAAGACAACATCAAACATGTTATAAAAAATGTGTTACTTCACTGGGTAGAGAAGGCTAAAAATTTCTAAATACTTGCAGAGGAGTTACTAAATAGCCGAATGCATTAATAACTCTTTGTCACATGCTGTCACAAAAGCAGCTTCTGTACAGAAATGTTATGGAAGAGAGGAAATAAAATTATATTGAGAAGCTAAAATTAATTTATCCTAAAATAAAAACAAAACATCCATAATTATTGAAGTTCAGTTTAACTTGTTTATATTTCTGATACTAAATAATCCCTAATACAGTTTTATACTGATCATTATGGTATTCCATACAAAATCTTTGTTTAGAAAAAATGATGGATTTATAGAGGAATTTTTACTTTATTAACATTTCATAGTCATCACTCGTGAGCTGGTTTTTATAAATCATGTTTTTTTTAAAGTATATATATATATAATTTATACAAAGTTGTTTTTGCTTGCATAAAAAATGAGATTTTTGCACGTGGTCCTTCTCTGTGAGAATTAACCTTTTAATATTTATAACTGTTCTCATTTTTTTGTCATTTTCAATAAGTTTTTTATTCAAAATAATTCAACAATTATTCAATTATTCAGAAAAAAATAAACATATATGGATGTGATAAACACAAACTACCAATAAATAAATAAAACGCTATCCAAAACTTTATTTTGAAGGGGATAAAATCAGGAGCCACCTTGTTTAAATGGATGTCTAAACCTAAAATAAAAATTAAAAAAATGTCATTTTCATTGATAAAAATACTAGACCCCCCTTTTAAAGACTTCAGGAAACCTCGTTTTTACGTTTGATTCGCTCACAGAAACATCCATGGCTGAGGTTGATACCGCAGAACTAGATTTAGGTCAACCAAAAAGACCCTTGAGAGGGTTCAAACTGAAATCCAAGATCAGTCACGTTTATTTCCCACAAAGTCTGGACCCATAAAGTCTGGAAATCAGAGCCACAGAATATGAACAGCCGCCATGCGCGCAGCGGATGTGTTCCTGTTTGAGCCCCTCTGCCCTTTTATCATCCAACCCTTCAGCTTCACACAAACGGTTGTTTTTTAATGAAACTGTAAATATAAATTCAACAAAGACACAATATGAGAACGTAAAACGATTCTTATTTGCATTCTTCCTTTTCCGTCTTTTTTGTATCCTAATTCGTGTGTCCAATTCAAGCAAACAGACAAGAATTAAATACATACAGAATTTGAAGTTTTTTTTCCCCCCCCCTGAAAAATTGACCAATCACGTTGCATCTTTGCACAAGAATTTACTTCAAAAAACGGAAACAATGACTTTAAATCATATCCAGAAATTGTTATCGGTTTTTTTCTTTAAATTATTGTTATTAATTTTGTATGTTTTTAGCCATCAGATGCATTTACGCACTCTTTGGAATAACGCAAACACAATTCACTAAAGTAACATCTCTGTTTCTTCCTACCTTCAAGAAATCCAAACTCCTGATAGTTTAATTCTCGCATCAAACTTCTTTTAAATCTCAATTCACGGCAATGACATTGATCTAAGGAGCGCCATCCAGTGGACAAACACCCGCGGCCCTGCGTGGCAACACCAGCACAGATCTTCCCATGCACCTCTGCCGGCCGCACGCAGAACCAAATGAGCACGGAGAGGTCCGCGTCCGCGCGTTTCACATGCAGCTCCCAGGCGTTGTTTTCAGCCCCCCTCGAGTCACAGTTAATAACCTTGGTCTCAGACGCTTTATTGCAGCGCACTCCAAATGCTCCAGACGAATCCGCCTTTTATGGCCAAGTCACTGAAGCAACTGGGAGGATGTGCAGCAATCAAAGCGGAATTCCTGGGAGCCTGGCAGGATGCTCCGTGTAAGGAAGACACCAGGACCCTTATTATCTTATGACAGGCCATTCAGGCTGTTTTCGGGGTCTGGTGGTCGGTGTAAAGCTTCAGAAAACATGGAGCACTAAAGCTTTTGAGGTTATGAGCGGATGGTGAGAACCCCCCCCCCCCCTTTTTCTTATAGTGTAGTTAACGTTTGCTTTCAAATAAAACTCAAAGGATAAGATAGGATTCAGACACCATTTTTGATTGTCTATTTAGATCATTTTACTGAAATTATCCAAAGTTTTTACTTTTTACGCATGGATTTGGATTTTCCTGCGCAACAGGGAAGTTTAAAAAGATCCCCTCTGGTTTATCAGCCGACATATCAGGTCAAAATCAGCTTTTCCCCTTTCTGCCCCCAACAAATGAATGGGGCCCTTTGTCATGGATATCAAATATTAACTGCTGCGGATCTGATTTCCACACAAGGGGCGCAAAAAGCTCAAAAGCACCGCATTCAGGCATCGTGATATACGACACACGTGTTACGATATAAAATAATAGTCTTTTTATTTGGAGTGTTTTTATTTTATTTTATTTGAGACAATTTTTGAAGATATTGTCCCTTTGGGTGAAATTTGATCCTCATTAAAATCGAGTTTAAAACATAATATAAAATTTAGCAGTTTTTACGCACCGAGCGTTCCCTGATAAGTAATGTGAGGACAAATGCTTGCCCAAATTGCATTAATTAAATGATACAAAATTTAGAAAAGCATACAGAAGCGAAATTTTAAGGATTTCCTGGTCAGTCAAGTTGGTGTAAACGTGCGTAATTTGCGCAAGACAGAACCTGCTGGAAAACAGCGGAAGATAAAGTTTAATTTGTTTGTAAAACAGCATGTTTTTTTAAAAGAAAATAATTCAATTTAGATTAAAAAAAATCCAAATTTGATGGCACTTTAAGTGTTAAAACAAACAAAAACAATCACAATAATGATAATATATTTATAATAATAATAATAACAATAGAAAGGAGAAAAAGAGATTTTGAAAAGACAACAAAAAAGTATGGTCCACTTTATGGCACGAATGTTTAGTCTGTCTGAATGGGGAGTGGGGGGAGTGGGGGTGGCAGCAGTCTGGGTCCAGTTTTTATAGCAGAGGGTTTGTGTAGTATTGTAAACGGTCTCTGTTCAGTTTCTTCTCCTTCATTCTCCTGTTTTGGAACCAAATTTTGACCTGTCGGTCTGTCAGATTGAGCATCCTGGAGAGCTGCATGCGCTTCTCTTTGTTGATGTAGACGCTGAAGAAGAACTCCCTCTCAAGCTCCCTGATCTGGTACTTGGAGTACGGACACCTCTTCTTGCGCGTCCTCGGAGCACCTGGAGGAAAGGGGAAAGCAGAAAGTTCACGCGGAGTGTTGGCACCGTGCGTCTTGAGAAACCAAATCCTCAGTCAGTTCCTGCTCCGAGGCTTTGGTCACGCTGCATGGCTGTTTGGAGTTCAAGTGTCTGCCTGATCTTAGGCCTGCAGGAGCAAAACTTGTAAACAAAGATTGAGAGACTCAGTTTGGTGCGTTTGGTTTCGAAAGAAGTTCCAAAATACGCACGAAAATCAGAAATCTAACAGGAAGGCGATTGTTTTGACTTAATATTTAAGGACATTTCTTAATAAATAGCATCTTAACTTTAGAATATAACAAACTTTACACACTGCATCAACTCCAAACTTAAATATAAGTTCATGGAAGTTAACAAAAATCAATGTTTTCGACTTTGAGGAAACAAATAGCTTTATAGTTGTTCACAGTGTGATTCTTAAACTCTTCACATAAAAGCTTTTTGGGTAAAATTGTTTTAAAAGTTGAAAACAGGCGGTCTTCACGGCCAATTTCAACCCCAAGCACGTGATCTTGTAGTTTATTTTCTGTGGGGGAAATCTGCAGGCCCTCTATAAACCTGATGTGCTTATAAAAGTGCATATAAAATGCTTTTAAGAGCAGCGCGTTAGATTTGTTTCCTCCCCGCGTCAAAGCACTCACTGCCGCTGCTGCTCTGTTTCTCCTCGCTGTTCCCGGAGGAGGACTTGGGGCTGCAGCTCTCCGCGGAGTCCGAGCCTGCAGCGTGAGCCGGAGCCGGGCTCGTTCTGGACTGTCTGTCCGCCTCTGGGACGCTCCCCTCCGCGCTCCCGTAGGCCGGGTCGAAGAACTGGTCGAAGGCTTGAGGCAGGACCCCGTTCCGCCCAACGCTGCCCCCGCCGAGCGCAGAAGAGGCGCTGGAGGAGCCGGAGTGCCCCGACGCGCCTTTCACCGGGACCTCTCCCCCCCGCGAGCACGCCCAGCTGTCTCTGTGCATGTCCTCAGCGCAGCAGTGGGACAGACTCCCCCTGCTGTGGTGCCATTTACTCGAAGCATCAATGCCATAATCTCTGAAAGCGACATCTCTCACGGACGGGATCTGCGGGAGCGCAGAGGACTGGTACGAGTAAGGGACGGGGTGAGAGGACTGGCTCTGGCTCAAATAATGAGGGAGACCCGGGAAGTCTGCTCCGGACACGTAGTAAGTGCAGCTCGGTAAATACATACTGGAGCCCGAAATCCGCTCATCCAAATCCATATTCTGAGGAGACGTCCTAGGATAATCCGCGCATTGTTCCTGCGCGCCGCTGCGCTTCAGCCACTTTGAGGCTGACTGCTGGAGCAGAAATCCTTAGACGTACAAGGTGACGTGGGAATCCATCGCTATCCATTCCTGAGGGCCAAAGCCATGTGACCACTGGCACATTATGACAGATAGCCTATGTCTCCACGTGTAGACGCCCGGAGACTTTCAGAGAGTCGGCCTATACTGTTTTGTTACATATAAATAAAAGAAAAACAAGTTAATACTGTACTTAAAATGACTTGATTTACACTTTATATAAATTAAAAAGGAAAACTTATAAAATAATCTCATTTTTACCCACATTTCTGTTTTGTTTGTTTGCAAACTTCCCTTTTAACTTGGATTCAAGATGCACTTAAAGACAAAATATGTTTTTTAGCCACACTATAAAATGGCTTTAGACTTACTATAAATGTGCGTCATGGATGCTCAATCGTGGAGGAAAAGCGCGCGCGTAAACTCTGATGGAGCAGCTAAATCTTGCCGTTTCCCTGACCCAGATCTGGGACTGGTGGGTTTGTTGGTGTGAGGTGGTTAAAGGTCACATGTGGCTCAGTGTTCTTAGAGAAAACGACAATGAACAAGAAGGCTTTATTGTCCTTTGGACCCGGAAGCGTCTTTTGACCACACAGACAAAACTATACATCCATGTATTTATTTATTTATTTTTTGGCAGAATAAGACTTTATAAAGTATGGAGACTGGAGATGATCAGCTGACATACTTGGGCAGAACAGAGCAGAGGAGACGTTCATGAGCTATAAATAATTTGGCAAAGAGGGCTCCAGACTGTTTTTCTTATCTCTTATATAAGACTCCCCTCTTGGGTTTCCCTTTGTTGTCATCGCTGCAGAATAATATTTATGTCACCAAATATCATAAACAATATGAGGACTTTTAGACCAATTGACGCATCAGATCCAGTTTAATGCGCTAAAACTGCAACAAGACAAGAGGAGTGGATCTTCAACCCGTATAAAAGTGGGGTTTATGTTGGTGATTATAACACCTATAGGAAATATAATTATATTTATACACATTTTTACAATTTGATGAGGTTATAAAATGTAGAAATGATTGATAAAACTTAGAAGTTAATAGAAAAAAAAAATAAATAAAAATGTCTTCGTTTAGTTTGCAGACACTAACACAAAAAACACCAACTCCTGAAACATTTGAAAAAAATAATAAGTGTTTTACTTGAATTTATTAGGCTATTTCAACTTGCAAAAGTTTTTTAATTTTGCTTTTTATGGGAAGTAAATATTTGCAGCGTAAGAGTTTGATTCCAGAGTGACTTTTCAGAGTAAACTCATAAAAGTATCGGTGGGAGAGAATTAAAAATACAAACGTAAACATCTAACTTTCTACTGAAGGTAACATCAAATATTTGTCTCCCTAAAAGAGGAGTATGAGCTGAAGCATCAGGAAAGTCTCCCCTTCAGGCCTCCTGTCAGACAGAGCTGCTCTCCAAAAGGTTTTTACAAAAATGATTGATTAGGACATCAATTCAAAGGAGAAGCTCATCTGGAAATTTACCTTTTGGTCATTTTTATTATGCTTTTTATACGTTTTAAATTGAAACTCAACTCTTATTTTACTTTTTTTGGCCCAGACGGTAAAATCCAAATGAGGCTAAACCACCTTCACATTATTTGTATTTAAAGTGATTTAAAAAAAACTGATATGATGGTTGATTTATTAATTCGAAAGAGAACAGAGAGGAAAAAATGAGAGTTTCAAACCGAAAACAAACAAAAAAATCCCAGTCTTAAGTTTATGTCATTCACAATTTACCTAAATGACCCGATCCATTAAATTGTTACAACAAATGATCCTCAATCAGAACTCTAAACTGTTTTTGTTCAATTTCTGCTGCAAATCTGTGTATCAATATGGGAATATTATTATTATTATTATTTATTATAAATTCATCATTTATGCGCGCAATTTATTTCTGCAGCCACATCTTTTTTTCCCTAAATAATTTAGTTGCCAATGGGACTGTAGGGGGCGCAATGACACACGGCTAGAAGTGATAGTTAAGTAGTCAAAGAACATTTCATCCTCCATAAAGGTTTGCATTCACATTACTCCACTTTCTTTCTAGAGTCGTGCTAATTTACAGAGGCTACAACACCTCTGTTTTTATATTTTCAGTCAGTTTTCAATCCCATTTTGAGACAGTGCTCCTTGTTACAGAAAATGTTTGATTTCTCTTCATTTCTTGTTAGCTCTTCCTTCATTTTGTGATTGGACAGGACACACGCCTCCTATTCACAGCATGTTATGAGATCAAAGAGTACTGGGGGTTCAGTTTTTAATGGTTTTTGAGAGGAAGGCCTAAAAAAAAGAACACACTTTTTTTATTTTAACATATACAGTAATCCAAGATAATCTAGTAAATGGCAAAAGGAAGAAATAAAATTATATATTTTTTTTTTTTCCTGAAATGATTAATTTTCTCCCCAAAACAAGAATTATTTAATACTAGGAACATTTTCTTTACTTTCCTGAAAACACAGATCCTTCACTTTTAAGCTCAAATTAAATAGACAAAAATATATTAATCAACAACATATTAATATGGAACATATTTCTAAATTACTTAAGATTATTTCAAGACATTTATTTCCTCACGGTTTCCTCTTATTAACGCAACAATTTTGGGTGCGTGAATATTTTGAAAGTGTAGCATTAAAAATCTATTGTCTTTGTTTAAATAATAAAACTCTAAGCACAATCAATAAAGTTTTTAGTGAGCTAATAATATAAAAAAACACAAAATTGTTTTTTGAAATAAGCAACAAAATAATAAAGTAAGTTTCCTGATGTTTCTCTTCTTGTCTTTCGTGTTGTGCTTACGCAGATCTACCACTAGATGGCGACAAAACTCAGTAAAAGACCTGACTGGTCCTGCGTCAGGGCCCGCAGGCCCACACACGTTATCACATAACACAGTGCAATAAAATGAAATAAAATAATGACCACATCATGATTTGTATTTGAAATATTTTGACACCATATATTAAAGCAATTTCATGGGAATAAATAAATAAATGAATTTGACAAAAACACACTGTGTCTCTAAATCATTTATTGTCAAAACGTTGGCTTATATTGTCATAACAGAGGATAGATGGCTTCAGTCTTAGTATGTACATGAATAAATGCTTTTAAAATATTCCATTCTTAGTTGCCAGTCAGTTGACATGCGAGTTATTATGATTTATCATAAGAGCAGTAAACTAAATAAGTGCTTGTTTTTGTGGTAGTTCAGCTTTTAAAGCTTTGCGTAAAATCTTACTTTAAAGTTGAAAATGTATTTATTTTGATGTGAAAAACAGCCCCAATAAATATTTATGTTTTCCCTTTGAATTAAAAGTTTGATTCATTAAACATTTCTGATCTCTTTATTTTGAATCAAAAGACCGTTTTTGGTTCACTGGCGCGTCTTAATCCAAGAAGGTGTGGAATAAATTATTATACACTTTAAAATGGATTTAAAGAAAAAAAAAAGACCCAAAGGTGAAATGAGTGTCCCGCTTTGAGAGGCAGTCTTTTCTAGTATCAAAGCATCCCAGGCCTGCAGAACCACCTTAAATTCCAGGCCATTTCCGATCTTCTGTCAACAGCCCGCATCGACTGGTTCCAATTAAAACGTGAGATGGGAAATGTTTAGTTCAAAACAGAGCCGCTCTGGCGACAGGAAAGCTGTCCATAATGTAATAAATTATACCCTAGTTTTTGGATGAAAGTACATCCATGTCCGCCTTTCACCTCTTGTTAGTGTATCCAGAGCTAACTGGAACTCTTGAATTTATTGACGATTTTTTTCTCCTTTACGCGCCGGTTCTGAAACCAGATTGTCACTTGTCGCTCCGTCAGGTTCGTCTGCGCGGATATCCTCCTCCTTTTGTCTTTGGTGATGAACTTATTGGAGGCATATTCTCTTTCCAGTTCTTTCAGCTGCACCTTGGTGTATGGCACACGCTTCTTTCTCCCGCGGCGCACTGCGCTTTCGCCATTTAAAGTGTCTGTGGATGGAACAAAAATACATTTAAACATGTAGATAACATTATCAAAAATTGTTTTCTTATTGATAAAAGTGATCAATAAAATACCTTGTAAAGAGGATTTCCACAGAGGATTTGTCTGCTGCTGCTCCTTGGCGCAGTAAACTTGCCCATTCCAGCCGTTGGTGATGGCCCACGACTGGTAGGGCTCCATGGGCAGCAGGGACTCGTGTCTCGGCTCAGAGGGGGCAGTCAGCGCAGGAACCACTGGCACATCCAGGTAGCTGGGCTGGTATGGACCTGAGGAATAACCCTGGTAGAAGGCAAATTCCTTCGCCCGAGCCGAGAACTCCTCACCGGAGACGGATGAGTCCACGTATTTATCACCGAAACCAGAGGGCTGCGCGCACGCCTTCACGCCGCCGTGGGACATCCTGCACGGGTAGTAACTGCTGCCAAAATATCCATATGGCAAGGACGCATTGGACGAACTCTGAGTGGCAGAACAGGGGCTGCATTGTTTGCCAGGCTCCGCCATGCCAGAGACTGGCACCTCATTCGCCGTGTAGGTGGTGCTGGGAGCCAGGGAGGTTGGATGCGCTAACAGATTCCGGCACTGATTCGCAGAAAAGTTGCCTCCAGTGAACCCCTCCATGTTCTTGCTTCTCTCATCCAAGGCGCTGTCGTAGAGGAACATCACCGGGTCGATCCAGCGCGAGTGGAGGAGCAATGAGGCGGTCATAGCATGCCCATTGAGACGACCAACTCTTTCAAAATCCCCTCAACTGAGCGGAGACAGGGACTCGGGCAGAGTACCGATAGCAGCTCGCCTGAGCGCACGAGGAACGCGAGGTTATTGGACAGGAGCAAGCACGTGATATGCAAAGAAGACCTTACACGTCTAGAGGATAATGCAGATGAGGCGAAATGCTGGAGAAGATAGGACAACGGACACGCTTTAGAATGCATTATTGTGTCTTTTAAATATGCAATTATAGAAGATATTAAATTATTGATCTTATGAACAATTTATGTGATATTTTATTTTAAAAAAAAATCATCAATATTTACATAAATTGCACAATACTTTACAGAATCAAGTTTTAATTGTATTTTTATTAGTTGTTTAGACTTAATATTGATGGTGCACGCTCAGGAGTAAAAATGGAAAATTAAATTTAGAATTGTTTGCAATATTTTTAGCTCATAATTTCTATTTCCAAATACTTTCTATCGTAATTATATCCACAAAACACTGTTTTGGCACAGTTTTACGCAGTCAAGTTATCGGTGGTTCCAGGCAAAATTATTCTCACAACTGACATGATAAAAAGCCAAACGAGGAGGAGAAACCAAAAATCTTTTCCTCCGGCTAGTTGGAGACGCGGCTGGAGGCCAAGGTCAAGTTGAAAGCTGTCGTCACGAAGAAAAAGGCGTCCAGAACGCAGCGCGCAATAAAAAAAGAAAGAGAAGGTTACAAGCACAGGTTGTGCTGCTTTTTTGTCGGTTCATGCGTAAAGTTGTGCTTTTGCTCTTCTCTGATCAGAAGTCAGGAAGTCGGTAAATGTCATAAAAAGAACAATTCCAGAGAAGAACAAAAATGCCCTGAAGTTAAATGTTTTATGTTTTCTCAAGAAAAAAATCGAGAAGTTGAAGTGGAGCTCAAAGCCGCAAATTTTACAGCACATGGAGACCGCAAGCATTAAAATGAAATGATTTTTTTTTACAGTTAAGACAGCGAACATGGTACCAAGTCGGTGTGGTGAAAGCACAAACCAGGATCTCAATAGTCAAACATCAACACTTTTGTATCTAAAACTCTTTCTTTTTTGCACATCAAATTATAGTTTTTAGTTATTGAGAATGCGCGTCCAACTTAATATAAAGAATTGAAGGGAAAAAAACGTTTAATAGCTTTAGAGTTTTCTCACTTTTTGAGGCTGTAAATGTTTATGAGTGAAGTTCAGAGCTCACGCGGAAGAATGTACAGAAGCCTGGAGCAAACAAAAAAAGAACTTTTTCGTATATAAAATCACTTAAAGTCTGTTTTTAATCGTTGCATTAGAATTGGTGCCTGAAAATATATTTGTTCTTGTTTTACAAATAAATAAGAACACTCGGAAGTAATTTGAGTCACAGTGTCCTGAAGCGTCTAAGACAATCATAAAATAATCATTCAGTACAGTACGGTACAATTATTTCAGAAAGAAACGTCTATTATAAGCAGATTATATTTTTTCTGGAAGTTATTCATGAAGGAGATTTGTAATTTTCCGATGGACGTTCTTTTCCAGGTCTGTTTGCAACACCCACCCACATTTACGCACGCTCCAAATTACTCACATGTGCCAATTTCATACATTTAAACGGCAAATAAACATTTTTCCAATAGTATAGAACCACAAAGTATCTGAAAGTATTTGGAAAATTGATGTTGTGACCTGCTTTTAAATTAAATTATAAGGATAAAAATTAAAAGGTAAAAAACGAATTATTTACATTTAATTGTGACCTAAAATGTTTTTTATTTACTTTTGTTTAAATCATATATAAAATGAACAATTACTGTGTAAAGTTTGTTAGTATTTGTACAAACTAAAACAGTGCAAAAGAGTCGAAGAACCTTTTAACTTGTTAACTCTGGTTGTTGCCCAACGCAGTTAAGGCTCATGTCGACAGGCGTTTGCGCCAGGATGAGAGCTGTTTGTGTGAAGGCTACTAATCCAGAAAAGTACAGTAAAGAGAAAAATGTACAATTGCTTTTACTTTTTTTTGCTGTAAAATAAAATATTTTTTTGCATAAAATAAATGCAAGAAAACAGACAAATGCCACGGGAAAAAAAATCCCAACCATCTCCTGCATGTGTTTTCCAAATTGAATTTCGTCTGGATGAACACACACAGCTGCTGAACTAAAAAACCCACCAGACTCTAAAGCTTATTAAAAAAAAGTGAAGCAGATGATGTCAGGCTGTGAGTTTCTCAGTCTGCTGGAGGCCTGAGACCAAAGTACTGCTCTGTTTGCAACAGCTATCAAGTGGATGACAGCACAGCTCTCAGTCTACAGTGCTTAATGGACTTTTTATGGCTTTGTCTTGTGATCGCCTGACCTGTGGCACCTTGGCCTCTCAGAGCTTATTGGTAAAGTAGATCAGAGACATGCCGCTCTCCTGCTCTGGCCTACCTGGAGAAGAAAAGAGCGACCGATCCACAAATTAATTCTGTGGACTCATAAACTGAGAGGCTTGTTTGAGAAATGTTAGACACGAGTGAGAACTTGAATGAGGATTTCCAATCAGCTTTTACAAAATGTACAAACAAATGTAAAACTCAGCTGTATATCAATTATTTTAAGGAATTTAAAAAAAAATGTCACAGAATTTGGTTTGGGGCAACAGAAATATTCAGAATTTAATCTAAACTCCTTTATAAAGTGCCTTAGATAATTCTGAAGTGGTCAGTAACTCAAATTGAAAAGACATATCAATAATATTTAATGTTTTAATGAATGTTGCAGACAATCAATATCATTTAAATGCAACATTTACTGATGCTCATCCAAGTCTGGAGCGGCAAGAACTCTCATCACTGCTTTTTACGGCGCATAATCAAAGAGAACAATCAGTAAAAGAGATTGTAACTGGTTAGGAAAGACAGACAGGAAGTCAAAAATATATAAATATTCTTAAGAAATTTAATTCATAAAACACTGACCCAGGATGCAAAACTTATATTATACTACAAAAAATAATTGAAAGGATTAAAATAAAGCTCAAAATGTTTATTTTAAACTGTAATTATGCATGCTTTTGTTATTCTAATCATTGAAGTAACTTTAGTCCAGAAAATAAAAGTTTAACAAAAAGTGTGGAATAAAAACAGTTAACTAAATTCTTAAGTATAAATCAACAAGTCTACTCAAGCAAAATCAATGTACAGAGATAGTTTTAAATGATTCATCTAACATGAATAAAACGTCATCATAGTTTATATCTCAGATGCTTTTTTTTTTTATCTGCGGTCTCCTTCGGTTGGATCCTCATTTCCACTCTCTGCAGATTCAGAAGATTTCTAACGAACGAGGATGAACTTCAGTATTTTGGAGCTGCATGGTACATCTTTGAAGTCCCACCAACAACAACTGCCACATTCAAGACTTTGTGTGGAATTGCCCCCCAGCACTTTTATAACCAATGAGGGAACCAGCTTGCATCTCCTTTATGACTGCATCCGGAGTCTCCCCGAGAGCATTGAAAAAACAAAGATCATAGTGTGAGAAGGTTTATTTTGGTGCTCGTCTGTAACAAATACACACAAACTGGCATCTGTGGGGCTTCACCAGAGTTAAGTTCACCACGTAAGAGAAGAATGGCTGGACAAATGCACTCAGAGGTCCCAGCATTGAAAAAACATTGAGGTTTACGTTCAGTAATGCTTAAATCCTTTTCTGTTAGCAAAATCAGTCTAGGTTTTTGTTCTGCTCATTGAAAAATACTATAGTGAAGCATGAATAACTGTGTGCTACTCCTGTAAAGTGATGTAACTCAATGTAGAATGGTAACGTCATGTTTGGCTGATGCTGACAGTGAGAATCCACAGCAAAGTTGTGACGTAAATTTCAGAAGAAGCTTTGAAATCCCAAACCTTAAATGGCAATTCACTGTCTATTCCTGAAAGCTGTTCTCAAATAAAGAAAGTTTTGTTTGTTTAAGTTTAGAAAAGTTTTTTTTTTAAGATGACTAACCTCTAACCAAATTAATGACTAACTTTTGTCACCAAATTGAATTCATTGGAATGCACTTTTATTAAAATCAATGACGCAGCAAACAATGTGGAAACAACCAGATACATGATTAGAAACTAAGGTTTTGGCTGAATTTTACAGAGTTGTTCAAAGAACCAACAGATTAAAACAAAGAAGAACTGAAATGTCTGCATGGAATTGTGGTGACAAGGAAAGACAAATATTTAATTCCAAAGGGGTAAAACAACAGAAGCAGAAGTGTTAGGAACCTTTTTCAAGGGGGCCTTTAAGCGAATTTATGTTCAGAAATGTTGTGTTACTTTAATAAATCGTTGAATCAGAGTTAAAATGAAACCAAAAGTAATATTTCTGGATCTATGTTTGTTGGAATTTTAGCCACAGATGCTGCAAAAGTTCTAAAAACGTGGATCTTAAGAATGCATTTCAGGTAAAACATGAGAACTCTTCATCTACTTTTTTTTTTCTTTTTTTGCATTAAAAGTTTTATTTTTTCATAAAACATTATTACCTGTGCACAAATCAAACAAAACATTTATCTCATGGTGTAACAACCAACACTTGTGGCAAAACAAACAGTTTATTCTTGGAAAAGAGCGGAATCCTGAACTTTCTGAGATACAAACCTTCAGGTTTTTTTTTTGGTTTTTTTTGGCAAAAGCAACCTTAACATAGAAAGAGACTCTGACCAACTGAATACATCCTTACGTCAGTGTTGTTTGTAGGCTTAGAAACAAATTAGAAACAAAGGAAGGAGTTAAGTGGAACATTGGATGTCAAGTCACAGTGTCCTTTAGCGTGGCAGTAATTCGCACGATCCTCCCTCTACAATTACAGCACTTCAAACTTGGCACAATGGACTGAGGAAGGACCATTTCTCTGGAAGCCTTCAGAGGAATCTGTTTCATTGCAGGAGAATTGAGGACATTCTGTGTGTTTCATTTCACTTTTTATTGTTTTAAGCCTATGCAGTACTATGCACTATGAAGTACATTTTTTTATTTTCTTTGGTGGTGTTGAGAGTAGATGAAGATGACACCTGGGGAAAAACTCATACTAAGAATTTTGAATAGTAAAAAACGAGATGACTTGAATGTGTTTAGAAGAGGTAAATGAATGCCTAGCTGGAACATGTCAGTGAACAATTTAAACCAAAATGGGACTGATTGATCTAGGATAAGAAGATACGAAGAGATTTAACATGAGTGGAGAAGAAATAAAAAATACTATGGTAGAAAGATAATTTACTGTGAGAAGTTAAAAAAGAGGGAGGAAAAATCCATAGAAATGAAGTTATATTGGTGTCAGAAGTGGGATCAACTGCGACAACTCATGCTTTTTTATTTCTGGCATATTTTCCACCTCATCTAGCAGTTGCCAAGCCTCAAGTTTGATGTGAGTTTAGCTTTAGCTGTGAAGCCACCACAGTTAGGCAATTAGGACACTATATGCTCATGATTCCTTTAGTCCAATTTACCCACCGTCATCTTTCAATCTTAACATTTGTGCACCAATATTTCAAAACATGTACTTTTTAGAATTATTTCCTCCTAAAGTAGAAGTATTCTCAAATTTCTGATTAGACTAGTTCCATCTATCTTCTTCCTCCGCTGATTCAGGACCGCCAGTATAAGCAAAGATGCTCAGACTTCCCTTTCACTGGCTACTTCCCTCAGGAACCTCTAGGCGTTCCCAGGACACACTGGAGAGACTAACTGTCTGGATCTTCCCTGGGATCTCCGCCCCGTAGGACATGCCCGAAGCACCTCCCCAGGGAGGCCCTGGAGACATCCGGACCAGAATCCTCGAGCCAGCTCAACTGGCTTCTATCAATGTGGAGGAGTGGCAGCTTCATTAGACCCGACTGGTCCGGTTTTGTCTGTATAATCTACTGCTTTGTGAGTCCTTTAATAAATTAAATTGAAGTTCTTAATTGTTTTCCAAAAAGAATGAAAGCATTACAATAGTTTTATTTTATTAAGTGAAAACTTAAAGTAACAATTTCCAAATCAAAAGAAAATAAAACAAGGAAAACAGACACATGGACACCAACAAACATCAGCACAGATCATAAATTCTATTTCTTCTTCTGCATAGGTGGCAAATGGATTACTTCTAGAGCTAAAAGGAGTGTCTGATTACAAAAATATCCATAACACACAAGAATTTATACTGGATACAAGTGCTCAAAATATGTGTTGCATGATAGTAGAGCTCATTTAGTTCCTAACTTAAAAAACACATCCTTGTGGTGAATGCACCCAAACTGCTCTGTCAGTCCTGTGCGGACGCAGACACATAGCAAAGCTGTGGACGGAGGCTGACTTTACTGGCCCTCCTCTTCACGCAGGAACTGGAACACGGAGGAAAAATCTTTATTGGCATAACCGCGAGCGCACATCATACGGTAGATCTGATGGGCTAAAGAGCCAAGAGGGACAGGAGTCTTTGTGTTTGTGGCTGTGTTCTGTGCGAGGCCCAAATCCTTAAAAAGAAAAGAAAACGCACATTAAAAACCTCAGCAGAAATGAAAATGTCAGTCTGGAAAACAAAACCACAAACCCACACATACCATAATGTATATTTTTTGTGTTCTGCTGAACATTTACAGGCTTATTTCAGTGTAATGGTCTGGACAGACAGACTTTTTTTTTCTTTGTTTTTTGCAAAACGGCTAACAAGGTCTGTGATCATTTCTAATGGACCTTTTAAAGAAAACGCTAACATTTATTGGAACTTGAAAAAAAAATAATAATGTTAAATAATATTATTTTATTGCTTAAGTATGCCTAGTTAATAAATCTAACCCTAACTTAGTTCCAATCCTTGATCAAAGGTTTATTGACTGACCTTTGCCATCAGCTGAGTGCCAAAACCTCCTTGGTAGTTATTCCCAGAGGGGACTCCTTCCATAACTCCTGGCACCGGGTTGTAAGTGTCACTAGACCAGCACCGCCCTGAACTCATGTTCAGAATTTTGGCCAAAAGTTTGGGATCGAGGCCAAGTCTGTGGAAGGATCATATGATGTTTAAAATATGGCAGCTGTTTATGATGAAGTGAGATTTTCTTGAGCTTTTACCTGATGCCCAAATTCATCGTCTCTGAAGTGCCAATCATTCCAATCGCCAAGAGCATGTTGTTACAGATTTTAGCAGCCTACAACAACAAAAACAAAACATAATGGCAATTATTATGACTAATATATAGTTAATTATTTATTTGAACTGAAGAGGACACATTTGGTGATTTGTTATGAGTCAGAAAGCATCCAAGTTATTTTATCTGCCCATCAAAAGGGAGTACATGTCAAAGTAGGAGTAGGGAGCTTGTAGCCTTCTGATTTTAGTTTCTATGTCACATTTATGCTCTTTTTCAAGCTGCCTTTTTTGTCAGCTCCTGATTCACAACAATGTGAATAAAGAAATACTCAGAAATGCAACTTTAAGCTCAATTTTCTTTATACATGTCCTCCATCATGACAAGAACATGTGAAAAACACGATTTTTATCTTTACTATGAATGGAAACTTACAATGCAGATTCATTTTGTTTCTATATAAATAGAGTTTTTTGGCATTCATCTTTTTACTATTGAGA
>NC_050527.1:10386806-10388498 GCF_002922805.2 Oryzias melastigma
TTTCAAGCTGCCTTTTTTGTCAGCTCCTGATTCACAACAATGTGAATAAAGAAATACTCAGAAATGCAACTTTAAGCTCAATTTTCTTTATATATGTCCTCCATCATGACAAGAACGTGTAAAAAACACGATTTTCATCTTAACTATAAATTGAAACTTACAATGCAGATTCATTTTGTTTCTATATAAACTGAGTTTTTTGGCATTCATCTTTTTAATATTAAGAAGTACGAATCTCCATATACTCTTCCTAAACCGCTATTAGTAGATGATATTACTATAATGCAATATTGAACTAAACAGGCAAAAACATACAGCCTAAGAACAACAGGCACAATAAATTAAAGTAGAGGGTTTAGTCAGAAGCTTTTTTATGTCCTCTACACCGCCCATTGACTTTTTATGGAGTGGTCCAAAAATTTGAGCTGATTATGTTACTTTTAAGTGATTTATGACGTGTCTCTGAGCTGAATCGTCATTCATAAAACTAAAAAAATTGCAAATAAACGCTCTCCATTACACATCTTTTACATTTAAAAATCCCGGATCATGTCAAAACATAATTTGCTGTGAGTTTTCCTCCAAATGATTTATAAGCATGTCTTTTTCAAGACTTCAACACAGTTGACATAACTATATACAGTATATAGGATGAGATATATCTGTAAATCAAAGACCCTCAGTAACTCATACTGATTATTCCTCATTATTCCTCCACACTGTGGCTCAGTTATGATGAAACTTTTGGTGTTTAAAAGTTTGATTTGCTGTGAATATACCTATATCAATTAACACTAACTTTCTCATTTTTTATGTTTTACAAATGGACTAAAATTTGTGCACAGTGGCACGTGTGCGACGACCTCAGCACTTTTCGTCAGGCTTTATTAGATAATAAACTTGCTGTGAGATAATTTTTTTATATAGGTACAAAACTATATAAAAAAAATAAAAAAAAATGTCCAAATATTTCAGTAGTTTGGGAAATCCCTTACCTGTCCAGTTCCAACTTGACCACAATAAACAATATTAGATCCCATACAGGTTAGTAGTTCTTTGGCTGCATTAAATTCCTCTTCTGCACCTCCAACCATAAAGGTCAGCTTACCCGAACTGGCAGCGCCCACACCTGAAGAAGACGCATTTACAGTCACATAAAATTTATGAACTATAATTACATTTAAAACACTTAAGCTTGCTGCCACAAGCTACATTTCCCTCAGTGAAACCTTTATGAAAGAACTATAGCCTCTTTCAAGACATGATTAATATTTGATTTTCTTTTTTATTAAACATATATATTTCTTCTTTTTGAAGCAAAACAAACAAAAAATGGAATGCACATTTGAATTAAAAAAAATAAAATAAATCAAGAAGATTTGTTTCAAACTGACATAAAAATGTTCCTGGAATAGATGGCTAATACAGAAAGCCAAACATTATTCTGTTGTAAACGGTCATAGCTGCTAAAGTATTAAAAGTAGGTCTAACGTGCAGTAGGTACTCCATTCTTACACTACAGGAACCAGTTTGGTTAACTTTCATACACAGCTGTTTCTGCTTCAGGTTCATATGGGGTTAAAAGCTAGACACTTATACCTTAACCAGGTGCAAACCATATGCGGGCCAAGAAATTTGGTAAAGTAGTCCGATAAGAATTAATCTTTAAGTTTACAGGAAGCAAGCAGAGAG
>NC_050527.1:10388644-10395403 GCF_002922805.2 Oryzias melastigma
GGGCCAAGAAATTTGACAAAGTAGTTCATTAAGAATTAATCTTTAAGTTTACAGGAAGCAAGCAGAGAGTAGGTAGAAAGTAGGCGGTAAATGTTCCCTTTCATACATTAAAGCACTAGAGATGGTAATGTAAAATAAAAGAAGCATAAATGAAGCATAACTCAATATATTAAACGGTTAACCTGCAGGGAAGGTTATACTCACTGACTGTATCATATCTCCATATTTATGTGGGAACTGTTGAAAATGTAGGAGGTTTGACTGTAATTCTGGAATACACTGATTTATTTATATATTTTTTATTAAACTTTATACAAGTTAGGTGTCTGTCTGTGGGAATTTTGGGTAAAAAAAAAAACCTATTTGTCAATCACCGATTTTGGAGTTTGTCCCACTTAAATAGATGAGAAAGGTTTGTAATACGCATGATTGATACACTTTAACTGTGACAGACAAAATGCAAAGAAAAAAAAAAAAGGAAATCACATTTTATGTGCACTTTACTACACTTTATTTGTATAATGAAACAGAAAAAAAGTATTTACTTCCTACAAACAAACAAGAATTCTGTCCTTCACAGACCTGTTTCTTAAAGGGTCTATATATCATACATAATCAGGTTTTTGAGCTTTTAAGTGTGTTATAATGTTCATTTCTCACTATAAACAACCCCAAAGCGGTACTTTCATCCACTCATGCATTTTGGAGTAATACTCTAAAAACCTGCGCTCTGAGCACCAGCCCCTTCCAACACACGAAAATGAGCGGGTTCTCAAGAGATGATGTAAACATGTGAGAACAGCCCCTTTAAGGAAGAGTCTGCGGTGCCAGCAGAATAACACACCCACTTTCTCTGTGAAGTTAGCAATGACAAGCAAAACACTTTCATTTTAAACACACAATACCGTATACAGTATCTTCCAATTGTGTTCGGCCTCCAATATCAAGTCTAACAGGTGTTTGTTATTTTAGAAGCTGGTTTCTAATAGTGGCTGTGTCCCTTTATGACCCCCACTGTGTGCAGACGCCAGGAGTCTGCTGTAATTGTGTTGTGCAGCGATGGCTCATTTGATTTAGCGTTTAAACTTTGTGTGGTGGCATACACCAAAGAGCTTTCTGGTGAAGAATCCGCAATTTTGGGTGGATCCTAAATGTATGTGAGAATGGCACAAGCAGATGGGGGATATTGAGAAGACGGCCGTAGAAATAAGCAAACAATTTCCTGGTTGAAAAAGTGAGCGATGAATTAGAAGAACTAGTTTGAACATGGGTTATTGATCAAACACAGATCAATGATTAGCATGAAAGCGAAGAGGATTTTTGATTTAGAGATTAATGATGCTTCAAAGAGAAAAGAAACGTTCACAGCCAGTGCTTATCAGAAAATAATGTGATGTTCACATCATCTCAATAAATCCTGAAATTTCTTGACAGAATTCTTCCTCATTCTGTCTAATGAAAGATACGCTTTTCTCTAATAAACACCAGGCTAGCTGCCAAAGCTTTGGCATAAACGCCGGGGCTACTATCTTTGCAGAAATGTAGATACTGTTTGTTTTTGTGGGTGAATCGATGACATGCTGCCTAGGTTGACATCATAAAATGGGCGGTACCCACAAGGAGTGAAAGGCGATGCCTCAGAGATTTAAGAGTTCATAAAAAAACTCATATTTTGTAAATAATTTGTTCTTTAACTTGCCAAAAGTAATATATGCTCACATTTATGGATATACTCTGAAAGGGTTAAGAAAAGCATGGTATATGGCATTTAAGGTCTTCAATCCATCATTTGGTACTTCTATTAATGCTTCTTGTTCGAAGTAGTTATTTTTATAAAACACACCTGTCCACAGTCTTCCTTAATTCTTTTTTACATTCTGTCTCACACAATAAAAGTGTACCTATAATGAACATCACAGTCATTTCCCATCTTTTTCAATGGCTAGAATTGATACTTTTTTTTCCCACTGACTTGTAAAGATTTTTAGATTTCCACACTGTGGTATGTAATCCTGCTAAATTCTTGTGATCTTATGAATAAATTGTATGTTTGGCCATAGCCAAAGAAAAATATGACCAAAATAATATTTTTGTGCCACCAGTATCCAGAAAATACAGGTAAAAACTCTGATTTTCAGATGTATTATTTTCAGATTTTTTAACATTTTCTTGACGTGACAACATGTCCAATCTTTAACAACAAAACATAGCAGGTAGGGACAAGAGTAACAAAAGTAAAAAGTTTTTAAAATGTTCAGTGAAAGGATGTAAATGGTGAATCGTCTTTAATTAAAGACAGTTGTTGGTTGTTGTGCCTTTCCAACCAGGATTTCTCCTCCTTTCTGTTCATACACTAAAACTAGTCTTCAAAGCTTATTAACAATATTAGATAACTACAAATCTCTATTATCTGGTTTCTGCTTTAATTTCTGTTGACTCCAAAATCGATGTTGAAATATTACAAACCACTTTCAACTTAGAGCTTTTTCCAGGTATTAGGGTGAATTATGGATCTCTGTTCTATAGTTGAGACTGTAATTTAAAGATCCCAGACGGTTTCTGTTAAATACAGTGACCTAAATGACCCTCCAGAAAAACAGAGATTAATAAGCATTATTGCAAAATCAACCAGTATGAGATAAAGTAATGAGTTAGTTTATTTTTATGTGGTTTGTATTAGGGCTCAGGAGAAAATAAGGTATGAAGACAGTTACTCGGGACTCTGAATATAGCTACTTCCACAAATCTGAAACAAAAAACAGAGAAACCATCATCTCAACAATCCTTTAGATGTCTTCGTCTAAAGAAAAACTCTAAAACCCATGCGGATTCAATTATTTACTCTTTTCCTTGTGCATTTAGCCTAAACCACACAGCCACTGTACTTCTTTTGATTTCTGTCATCACAGAGATCCACCAAGAAGAGCTAAAACCATGTGATTGATGTTAGTATCGAAGCACATTAAACAGTCGAGTCTGCACTAGCTACAATGGCAGCAGCATGTCCCGTTCAAGAGAAATGGCAGGAAAAGTTCAGTCCATGTGTATAGAACCAAGGTATGACTGAGCACATAAATCACTGCTAAGATCAAGAGCAGCTAGAGAAACGGACCAACTTCAACTCAAAGAAAGTGCATTTTCTGACAGTACAAACCCATACATTGACTTCAAGATCTTAATGTTCCATTTATTAACTAGTAACTGCAACACTAACCACTAAACAGGGAAATTTTACTTTGAGATGCAACCCATCTCCAGCACTTTTACACATCCCTTTCATTTTAAATGCCTGCAAGTGTGACCATCAACGCGAGTTTATATATTGAAGGCTGTTACTGTAATACACAAAAAAAGTTAGAAATTATTTAAACGTACTATTTTTTTTATAGCAAAATAAGTTGTTTATCATGACTCGACTTATTGACACCAGTGATGCACATATGCATTAAACCAAACTTATCTTAATTTGTATCTACTTTAAGAAAAACAAATAATTTTCTTCAGTAGCAGGAAGAAAATTCAAGCATCAACGGGTCAATAAAGTTAAAATAATTGAAAGTTAGCAAGTTTTTCAAAAATGCATAACCGCTATGACAGTAAATTGTAATCTATGATAAACAACCACTACATTTATATAAATAAATGATGGGTCATTTTTTTACCGCCCGACACAGGTGCATCCATGAAAACCGCCCCTTGCTTCTCAGCAGCAGCAGCCATCTCCTTTGAAACCGCTGGATCAATAGTACTGGAGTCAATCAACAGGGAGCCTTTCTTTACTTTTCTGTTGAAAAGATTAAATTCCATTTTAAATCCAAACATCTCAACACACACACATTTGAAATAGAAAAGAAAGAAAAGGTTACTTCAGAATGCCATTTGGTCCGGTGTATACATCTATGACGTTGGGACTAGAGGGCAGCATGGTAATAATACGATCGCCTTTGTCTGCAACTTCCGCCGGATTATCCACAATCTACAAAAAAAATACAAAAAAACCCATTATGAGAATAGAAAATAATAGAAAGTAGTAAAATAAATATCTGAATGTAACTTGCACTACCTGTGCACCCAGCTCTTGCACCTCTTTGCAGAACTCTGGGAACACATCTGTAGCAATGACTGGATATCCATGTTTTAACAGATTCTTTGCCATTGGATTTCCCATGTTTCCCAGACCGACAAATCCCACCTGTGTCTTTGAAGCCATATGCCTTGCAGAGACTACAAGGAAGAAAAACATTACAATTATCCAACTCCATGACACTTTACCTATCAACAGAACACAGTACTATTACTCTTTGCAATTAGCAGCCAACCAGTTTTAATCACACATAAGGCTTAAAATGAATTTAATTTATTTACTCTTTAATTTTTTATTTAATGTGATTCTTTGTTTTAAGGAAACTAAGAATAAATTAGGTATATGATAAGCTTTTAATATTTGCTGTTTTAGTATAGTGATAATATCCAGAGAACTACTACACTACATAGATACTGTCAGTATATTGCTGTTGTTGTCTGGAGAAATTTTTGCAGAATATGTTAAATATACTTTCAAAATAATTGTATATTTTCCAGAATAAAGTTGCGCGATATTTGCTGTATTCTTTATATAAAAAAACACAATCGTTTTGTACAGAACATTAGGTTCTTATGCAATAAAACCCTGTAAAAATGTCACTGACATTGAAAATTACACGAAAAAGAAAAAAGGTTTCTCCCTGTACTTTTCACAGCAGCATTTAAGACACGCTGACGCAAATTCTGCAAATCGAAATGAACATTTTCATCGAAATTGAACAGAAACTTCTCTCACAATATTTCAAGCCAAATTTTACGACCAAAACAATCGATAGATTTACGATAGCAGCTTAGAAGCGGATTAACATCCATAAACAAGACGACCTTTTATCTCCTTACCGTGTACCAGGTCAACATGTTTGCGATATCTTCCCAATAAGTAAGAGGATCCTCTCAATACTGCGGCCATGCTTCTTTCCTCTTGACCTTACGTAAGGCGTCAGTACGTGCGTGAATGACAGCTGCTCTATCCAATCAAGTAACAGTCATGCGCAGCACGCCCTCAGTTCCTAGCCACTGAGTTTCAGGGGGAGGAGCTACAATCATGACTACAGTACTGTACATTTACAATGGCTTTGTTCTGTCATTCCTTTTCGGTGAATTTTAAAATGGTCATGTGGAGTTATAAACCACTGGGGAAAGTACGTTTTTTTTGTTGTTTTGTTTTTGTTTTTTTAATATTATATGTCCCAGTAAAGGTAACATTTGACCTTCCTGTCATTGCTTACTTTTAAAGTCTGGAAAATTACTTTAAATGCAATGTCTTTCGTTTTTTTTTTTTTTTTTTTTTTTTTTTTTTTTATTATTATTATTATTTCGTGATATTATTGCTGTAAGAGTGTAATTGTTAAAAAAAAAAGAAATAAAAATTATAACAGAAATAATAATGGTTACATTAAAATTTCAATTTAATTTAACTAGAGTTTATCTGTTACTAATAAACTGCACTCATTGTATACATTGCTGTATTATTTGCAGCCCTTAATGAAAGTATGTTGATTTTTTTTTTAAATAGCCCCTTTTCGGAAATGACGTAATGTTGTTATTATTCCCGGAAGAAGACCCAGGGAAAGCACTGAACTGCGTCAACAATAGTTTCTTCTAATCGTTTGAATTTCTCTTGGGCTTGAGAATGCCAGCAAGGTAAAACACTGAATATTTATTTTATTAATGTTAGCATACGTTCTTTTCATATATCTTTTTGATGTATATTTAGAAGTTGCTCGACAAAAACGCAGTTGCGAACTGTTTACGATAGCAATAACCTTGTCCCCCCCTTCTCCAGCTAATATTATGCTGTCAACTGAAACTGTTTGATCCGTGTTTATAAAGCTAATCTTTAGTTATAATTTACATTTAATGTGTTATGTAGAAATCTGCGAGTGTCTACATGACGTTTTAAAGGCACACGTCTTCCGTTAGTGTTATGTATACGTCTTGAGAAGTGCGTGGCTAATGCTAGCTAGCTAAATAGCCCCGTTAGCAGACACACCATTGATCATTAGGCCTCATCCAGAACTTTCTTTGTAAAGATTGTTACATCATAATATTCTTCAAAATAATATTTTAGATTTAGTTAGGTTAGAGTTAGAATTTTATTTAAAGAATATAATACATATGTTGTTAGTTTTTGACTTCTTCTCAGGCCTTATCACGATGAAGTCATCTGAAGTCAAGATGGAAACTCCCTTTTTTAAGTACCAGCTATGACAACCCTAAACATGTTGTTTTATTTTCATTTTTGTTTCTATAACGAATAAAACATTGTATATTCTTATCAGCCGAGCTTATGCTATCATTATATTAATACTAAGCATTAAGACGTTTATGCGTGAAAGAAAATATTTTTTTCTACTGCTGGGAAAATTATTTATTTCAGTATGACTGATTAATCAGCGAATATGTCTGGAATGTGGTTGCTATTTACATTCTCACCATGGAAATGTGAACAAAAGACACAAAAGGTTTAAAATTAGAAACGAATTGATTGCTAAAACAATGCAAGCAAGGAAAGATATACATTTCAATTGTGTTAGAGCAACTGGTTGAATTTAGCTCATTTTTGCATCAAGGACAAACATATATGTGGTACGAAGGGGTAACATTATGACAGATGGAAACTAAACACACAGAATGATAACATGGCTAATTTTATTGCACTTAATGTGCGTAGTA
>NC_050527.1:10395779-10433543 GCF_002922805.2 Oryzias melastigma
TTCATATATCTAGTTCATTTTTTGAATTACAGATTTAAGCTGCATTTAAATAAAAAAGTATATGGTTCTTTTCAGCGGTTTAGCACTTTAAACAAAATTTTAGCCAGTATATATTTATTTTTCTTTTGTGGTTTTTTCAGCAACTGCTGAATGATTTATGGCACTGATCCTGGATGGAAGCTCTCTAAGCAGCAACATGGACACATCAAACTTTGCCCACGTGGTCTTCCAAAATGTTGGGAAGAGTTATCTGCCCCACGCAGCTCTGGAGTGTCACTACACCCTGACACAGTTTATCAAACCACATCCCAAGGACTGGGTTGGCATATTTAAGGTAAGCAAATGTCCTTTTCTGCATTATATTTAAATAGAGTCTGTTAATAATGTTGAATTTGTTAGGACTGTAGTACTATATCTATCTAGTAATAGGAAAGGGAAGTTTATTTGGCATCACTACTTTGCTGTACAACATGAGACATAGCACAGCATCTTAGCCTCTGACAGCAAAGATCATAATCTTGCTGCAAAGTGAGGGAGACTTCTATAATACAGGCATCAGAATAGTTGAGATATGTTCAGTTTGTCTATGATATCTCACAAGACACGTTTTGTCAAAGGCAGGAAGACATTTTAGCCACTCCAAGTCTGAGTGTCCCATCTGGATCTCATTATAGGAGCACATTCATTCCATTATAGTGGCAGTTATTCATTTCAGCCACAGCTGAAGTGTAGCAAAACTCCTCTAGAGCAACATGTTTTTATGAACTGCAGATAAGACAAAAGTTGACATTGCCAACACAAAGACAAAAACATCTGTGAGCGCCGCTGTCTGCTCTGTTGTTCTGTTTAAGTTAAATACGTGTCTGGGACTACTGATCTATAAACGTGGGTTATTTGGTTAGAAAGAGTAAATTATGCTTTAGAATTTGATCAAATGAAATTACATGTTGAAGAGTTTCATATTTCCTACATATTTCATACAAACCAGGAGCTATACCGATGCAGGGCTTTTCCTTGATCCTGTGATAATATAATATAATTATAATATAATATAAATATGTTAGAGAAGATTTATGAAGCTAAATGAACTTCTAACCATATAAAAGTGAGATTTGTTGTTTTTAATTCTATTAAAATGTTTAAAAGAGACTGAGTTTAACCATTATTTCCCCATCATTTTTTTAAACTTTGGTGAGAAATGGAACCTTTATCATGAATTTTGTGATTTCACTTGTTTTTTTTTTTTACAGAAAACTTGTTCTAGTGACACACACACACACACACACACACAAAAACATACACATATAAGGAAATAAGGAAATTATCATAATTTTTTAAATGTATACTTTGTGACATGTTTGCTTTGGTGAAGCACAAATTCTTATTTTCAGGAGAAAATGATCTGTTTTTAATGAAACATTGTAGGCAATCTATTGGTTGTCCTGATTATAGGCTCATTTACATTTTTCAGTTTTCTTTCAGATGTTTTTTGTATTTGTGCTATCAAACATACACAAAAGCTGTTTATTATGATGATAAAAATAATTTAAAAATTGAGTAATGGCAAGTTGGGAGATGTGAGTGTTGCTGTGCCAGGTGGATTTTGTTTGGAAGGCTTTTAGTTTGTCTTTTGAGTAAGCAAGTCTGATTCTATATGAAAAAAGTATCTTTAATATACATGAAGGTAGTTCAATAGTCGTGTTTCCATTAACTCTGAAATTTCGAAAAACGGAATTTCGATATTAAATTCTCCTAATGGAAACACCACAATTTCGAAAAAACTCGCCTTTTTCGAAATAAAGTTTTTGCGCTTAGAGGAGGTGGTATTTGGGCCGTATCGAAACAGTAGTTTTTCGAAAAACTGTAATGGAAACACTTTTTTCGAAACAAACGAGTCACGTGACCATTAACCGGATATGGCGTTTCGGACAGGAAGCAGGAAAAGCTGGTCAAATGCGCTTTTTCACAGCAACTGGCTGCCTTGAGCACCGCACAGCTCATCAAAAGTTGAGCGTGTCATGCGAAAATGCTGAATCCACAGCTCTTCGGTGAATTCTTCAACCACGATTCCCCAAAACTGTTTGACTCTACGTCGCTCCCACGTTTAAGGAGCCTGCCGCTCCAAGGCTCGGATCAGACGTAGACGTCTTCTCTGATGGGAAGGATGAGAGCTAGCTCCGTGGCAGAAATGTGAATGAATCTACTGCACATGAAAATAGTGTTTATATCCGTCGTCATGTTTTTTTAATGACTTATCGCGGAAATTACTTCGAGTTTTTCGCATAATCATGGGTTAATGGAAACGCTGTTTTTTCGAAACATTGTTTTATCGAAATTCTAGAAATTTCGAAAAAGTTTTGCGCAAAAGTGTAATGGAAACGCAGCTAATGAGTCTCAAAGACACTCCAAAAAATCATTACCAAAGTAAAAAAACAAAACAAAGCACAAAATACAAAGATCTGGCCTTCATGATGCATCTGGCTGAACATATGAATCAAAGGCACCAGGAAATGCAATTTTTCCGATCACAGCCTCTGTGATTCATGAACAACTCATTCTTGAGTTTATGTGGGCTGACTGGCACATGGACAATGTACGGCCTCCTGCCATGTTAATCTAACAGACTTCTTTTTTCTCCCTAGCTTTCCCCATAGACCTCTGAAACTTTTGCAGTCTTTTAGTCCTGTTTCACCCCTTTGGGGTTTTTCTTTTCTCAAAAACAATTCTTTTTTTAGGCTGTCTTTCTTATTTACTCACATCCATACCAGCCTTCTCTAAGTTCCTCTCAGTTTTCACGCAGCATTACCTCGAGCTCTAATGAGTACGCTGGTAAGGGTTAGCCTGCAGTAATGACACTCCCTAACTAGGCACATGTTTTAATTGCTTCCTGTTCTTAACTGCTGGGAGCTGGGACTTTGCTGTTTGACTTTGGGGGGTTTTGGAGGCACAAGAGCTTTCTATCTCTGGCTCTGATGAAAACTCACAGGGTTGTAGCTGCAGGCTGTTTGCACACAGGTGAGGAAATCTGATGGTGAAAGCAGGCTGCACACACTAAAAGTCATCGTCTTCCTGCCCTTCAAAAACTCATCAAAGTTGTTTAGTTGAACATTTTAAGTCAAATCATAAAACAAAAACATGTTTTATTATGAATTGCGGGTGTGAAAGACTCATTGAGCTGGCCTTGTTGTGGATTCATGTGTGCGCTTGTGTGTGCACCAAAAACCAGCCCGTCCAATGTGACTCTGATTTTGTTTGACAGTTTTACGGCATCGGTCTGAAGTTATGGATGTGTTTTCTGCACCGCCCTCCCCTCATCAGACATCAGTTAACAACACATAAAATACATATAATTACATTTTGGGTTTACATTTTCAAGTTGCCCGTATATAAAATTTTCACCTATTTCTCTCTTCCTGTTGGAAGTGACTTTTTACAGAAAGTCTTTGCCACATGATTTTTTTTTGTAGTAAACTTTATTCCTTCGTTTTACACTTTCTCTCTAATGTTGATGCAGCAAGTGAATTTCAGTAAATTCAAGTCCTTAAATGTCTTACAGGTTGGTTGGAGCACGGCGAGGGACTATTACACATTCTTGTGGTCTCCTCTCCCCGAGAACTACGTGGAGGGAACTGCAGTCAACCGAACCGTGGTCTTTCAAGGTTATATATCATCCATAGTTTGCCATGACTTTCACACCTTGTAATAACTGTACGTAGGACAGCCGAACAGAGAACTTTAACATTTTAAAAGGCTAAAGGTCATGTCATACTCTCACGTTTCAGTGGCAGCTGCCTTTAAAGTTGTTCTTTTAATAGCACCCTCCCAACAGGAAGGAAAAGTTGCATGAAATGCACATATTACATAGGCTGCTCACTTTCACACACAGGAATGCGATTGAACGTCACTAACTGACTTCTAATTCTCCTTTTAGGATACTACGTGCCAAACGACGACGGCGAGTTCTACCAGTTTTGTTATGTCACTCACAAAGGGGAGATCCGCGGCGCGAGCACGCCGTTCCTGTTCCGCGCCAACAGCCCCACAGAGGATGAGCTGCTGACGGTGGAGGACGAATGCAACTCGGACATCCTTGTGGTCACCACCAAAGCCGGCTTCCTTGAGGTATTGCACCGTCGCTAGAATTCTTAAAAATAATAATAATAATAATAATAATAAACACTTGAACTTAATGTCTTTTTGCTGTTTGCTTTTATTAGCAAAAGGTTGAAGAAGCACAGAGAGAGAAAGATGAGCTCCTCAAAACCATGGCTGTCCTGGAGCAGGAGAAAGAGCAGCTGCGAGCAGAGATGGAGGCCCTGCAGAAGGAGTGTGAGCAACAGAAGGAGACCTGCACCCAGCTGAGAAGAGAGAACCAAGTAAGCCCAGTCATGTTTTAAGGGGTAAAGAAACCATGTGCTCCAAACTCGAGCAGAGCCAAAAATGTTTCTCTGTGTTAAAATAGGAGTCAATGTAAAAAATGAGTCATTTAAAAGGTCAGTGGTCTAGTTTTTTTTTGCTCAGCCAGTCACCTAGCTCCCCCTAGTGAAGCAGTCCAGCCATGCGAAGGAGTCTGACCTTATTAGGCAATAAACGAATAAATCACTGAGAAATAAAGCAGCAACATAAAATCCTATTTTTTATAGCATAACATTAAGTTTTTAATAATTCATCTTGTCTTTGGCAGTCATAAATCTGTCGGTTTAAAAGTTTTGGAGATGAAAATATCATTAGGGATTTTTCTGAAGGGTGTTAATTTTATGAATATATTTTATAGGAATGTTTTATGTTGTGTGAATCTGGGGACTCCAATATTCTCCACATAAACAAATACAATACATTTTATTTAATCTTTGAAGCTCACTTTTTCCCAGCTCTTATTAGTGATTTTGACTCACTTAGCTTAGAATCAAAGATATAAAAGGAAGCATAACTACTTACCTTAAATCAGGATTTACTTTCTGAATTGTGTCAGTTTAAGTCCAAATCCAATTTGTGGTTTTACACTTTAGTTTTTTTTTTTTTTTGCATTTAGACATTATTTTAAAGCGTTTCTCCAAGTTTATTGAGGTTCTTTTTCTCCCAGGAAATGCAGCATTCTTCCCAAGCCCTGCTGGAGGAGAAAGAGGAGGCCAAGAGGAGACTGGAGGAGGCCACAGCTAAAATTGTACAGTTGGAGGAAGATCTCATTGGGGTCACGCAGAAAGGCCTTCAAAAGGAAACCGAGTTAGACAAGTAAGGCTTGGATTTTGTTTTATTTGTTTGGCTTCATGCACAAAATTAGTTGATATAGACTGTGACATCATTTCTGACATCTCTTATAGCCTTAAAGATAAAATGAAGAAACTCACAACAGAGAAGGAGGTCCTTGAAAGTCACCTAAAGAACGAGAAAGATGAGAAGGAGCTTTACAAGGTAATTTATTATCATTTATAAGCTATTTCCTAAATTCCCTTGCTGTTTCAACACATTTGTGTTTTAAACTCTAAGTAAGAGTCATTGTCCTGTAAACAAATAAAGTACAAAAGAAGTCAGGCAGTCATTTTGATGCAACATTTTCTTAATAAAGATGCTGACAACCGTTTATTTTCTGTACATTTTGTTTCAATTGGCTAAAATAATTACATTTTGAACGTTGAGTTAATCTTTTTTTCTTGTCGTTTTATGCTGCCACAGTTATTCCACAAACCCCCTGTAGAGCAATTTAGTGTCCGCATAGCTTTCCTTGGTCTGTGTAGTTTTCGTGTGTCTGTGTTGCGGTGGCCGCTACACAGGAAGTGGGAGTGCCTCGCCACAGAAAAGGAGCCAGAAACCCATATCTAATTTAGCTTGCGCCATCATGCCGGGCCTGTTGCGAGAGCAGAATATTATGGGGCTGTCTGAGTCTTTTGTAATTGAGATACCTCGTTTAGCCTCACCGTTTTATCTGGATGGGTTCTTTGAAAGTCAAAAACTCAACTCTGTGTGTGATTAGTTGCATCTTCTTGAGTTTGTGCTCACTTTTTCATGTTTGCACCAGATTCACCTGAAGAACCGCGAGCTGGAGAACACTAAGCTGAGTGCAGAGATGCAGATGCTGAAGTCTGTGGATGTGAACAAGGAAAACACCATCGCTCAGTTTAAGGAGGAGGTGGGACGCTTGCAGGCATGTCTCACAGAGAAGGAGAAACAGTGCAGGGAGATCCTGGCCAAAGTTCCCCCCTTGGTATGAATGATTTTGTCCTAAAAACACACACATAAGAATCATTTATATTTATTAACAGGGACACTTTCGTCTTCTCCAGGGAGAAATGAAGGCTCTGAAGGAGCAGCTCCGACAGAAGGAGGAGCAGCTCCAGGCCACACAGCAGCAGTCCTCTTTGTTGGCGGCCGAATTGAGAGATGCATCCAGCGCACGGGACCGCACCATGTCTGAGCTGTACCAGATGAAGCTGGAGGCAGATGCCCTCCGCCAGGCCAAAGCGGACGCTCAGTCGCAGTGCGTCCGCCTGGAGGTCCTGGTGGAGCAGTTGAAGGCAGAGGCCAAGCAGGAAGCGGTGAGGACAAAGGTCAAAGAGTTTGAAGCTTTGAAGCAAACTTCACTTGGATGGAGATTGATTGGAAATAATTTTGAGCATTATCTGGAAAATGAGATGTTTTTTTATAAAATTCTTAAGGTTACTTTAAGCAAAAGTAGATAAAAATACATCAACTATGTGTTTAGGTTTTCTTAAATCGTATTTTTTAACTATTTAGCATCAACACTAACTACTGAAAAAGTTTCTAATTATCTAATCAACACAAACAGACTTCACTTAGGGACCTGATGCTTCCGCTGTTACTTATTTTTTACAGTTTTCTCTTCATTTGGCTCAAAGGTTAAGAGAAAACAACTTGGTGAAGTAGCTAATGGGTAACATCAAGGAAGGAGATGCTGTTATTTATCTGTGTATCTGTTGGCTTCCTGAACAGTTTATGTGTCATATTAGCAGCCTCGTGTTGCTTGTGCCTGCAGCTACAGCAGTTTATGGTTGTTTGTTGTTGCGTGCTCACTAATGACTCTAAAAAACAGTACATTTCCATCCGCGGAGGTTCATAAAAGCATCAGAGGTGTTCTTCACAAATGACATCAATTAGAAAAAAAACGTGCAGGAGGTAAAAGGGTGACAAAGTCTTTACCTTTTTTGACAAAAAGTAAAATGTGCTATTTTGCTAATAAAAATGAAAGCTAATAAATAAAAGGTTTTCATATAATTGTTATATTTAACCCTTTAAAAACCTTATAATCTAACACAACATAGGTGTTCTTATAGCGTGTAAGGCCAGAGTAACACATGGACGTTTCAGGACCAAAATGATTTTAATAAAAAATGATGGATGAGAAATTGTATTTATTCTGTTTTCTTCTTCCTGTTGTCCATGCCAAGGCCAAAGAAGAAGGAGAAGCTGCAGCAGACCTGGCTGTAGCAGCAGAGCTGCAGAGAGAGGTGGAGGACCTAAAACTGCGACTGCACATGGCTGCAGAGCACTACAAGGACAAATACAAGGAGTGCCAGAGACTGCAGAAGCAAGTGCTTAAACTGTCTGAACAGCAAGGGGTAGGTTCTGCCGAACATCAGGCAGATTTGTGTTATTAAAATAGAAAAAAAAAATCTATTTCAGTCATATTAAAGAGAAATACGACTTAGGATTGGGCAATTTTTGTGTCAGAATTCAGTGCAACTAATTTTCCTACAAAGTTTTTTATGCTGATTTCAAAACTTCTACTTTTTATTTAGGAGCTGAAGAAAATCTCAGCACAAGACGTTCCCACATGTCTTGCAACAGGAAGTCCAGACACATCAGTTCCAGGTCTGTAGAGATGTTTGCTTATGTCAGCACAGCGTAGTCGGAATTAGCCTAGCTACTTGTTTTTCCTCGTTTTTAGCTACATGTAGACCAAATCCGAATTCTTCCCCTACAGCTTCTACCTACCCCTACGGGCATACGCTGGTTGCTTTACATGTCTTGATCCCCCATCTTGTGTCTTCACAGGAAGTCCAGGATCTGCTGATCCCATGCTGGAAGCAATCATCCAGGAGAAGCTGAAAGGAATCAGCAAAGAGGCGTCCGACAGGAATGACAAGTACAGGAAATACAAGCAGATGCTGATGGTGAGAAAAAGTACTTATGGTCATGTTTGCTCACCTAGATGATAAAATGATAAAAGTACCACTGTTTGCTCTTGAATAGGAGGAAAAAGAGCGTAGTTGCATGTTTGTTGATGAGCTGGCCAAGATGGAGGTGAAATTCAAGGAGCAGCTGAAGATCAACGAGAACCTGAAATTGCAGCTGGCAGCAGAAGAAGATCGTTACAAGGTCAGTGTGGCTGAAATACAGACGCTAAGCTCCACTCAGACTGTCGGCCGTATTTCGCTGTCTTCAAAGCAGCTCCGTCCTCCAGCCTTTCTGAGCGGAGTGTAGCTGGTCTAGCTCAAAGATCAAGGATTCGATGCTATCTCCCTCCTCGAAGACAGTGGCTCTGACAGTGTGGTTTACGAGCGGGCCTCTCTGTTAGACGACAGTTTATTGCTATTTATGTCAAGCTCTGGAGACGAGCAAAGCTCGGCTCGGAGGAGTCTTCTGTTGTGGCCCGGCTAATGCTGTGCTTGGCTCGGGTCGGACGGATATTTGCTTAGTGTCTCAGAGGAATTCAAACAGGTTGTTTTGCTTTGGGCTGTGTTGCACGTAAATCAGGACTCTGCAAAAGGAAAGCTTTTATGGCCGCTATCAATTATCGTCACACTGAGGGCTGACTGCATTAGTAACACATTTTTTAAATCAGCTGCCCTTAAAAAATATATGAATAAAAAGTCTCTTTTTTAAATGTCTTTTGTTTCCTTCAGAGTCAGGTAGCTGAGAAGGGACGGGAGCTGAAGGAACTGAAGGACACACTGGGGCTGATTCTGAAGGAGAAGGAAAAACTGGAGATGGTTAGTGGCAGCTTTAATTTTCTCTTTTACAAAGTTCTGGCTCCATAAAACTCCCCCAAAATGCGCGGCGCTCCTGCCATCTCCCCACTTTCAATCTGGTCTGTGTTCAGAATGTCTCTAATTGTAGATGCAAAGTAAATGAAGTCCTGTTTTCCATTCCACTATTCCTGGACTCGTTTGGGTTGTCACGTACCTCAAGTCGTCCTTTAAGATTGCGCTGGAGTATTTCAGAAGAGCGGCATCGTCCAATTAGAGGTCTAGACTGTAAATGATCTTGGTGTCAGCGAGTGACAATAAAACAGAGAACTGTCTCCTTTAAATTAGAGTAGAGCTTCTTTTTTTTCTTTTTAATGAATTGTCAATTAATTGAAGTTTTTTATTTTGACAGGGCATAAAGCCTAATCCTAAAGTTCTGGTGTGAGAAAGCAGACATGATTTTTCCTGGTTTGCAAACACACAGAAGTGAAATTGTGAGGGAATGTGGTTTTCTGCAGGTCAGGGAGGAACCTTTTGTGTTAATTCTGGTTTTAAAGTTAGGCCCCTAAACCCTCGATTTGTCTGTCACTTGAATGAAAGCAATTGGGAAAAGCATATTTAAATTGATAATCAGAAAAGGAATATGATTTTTCCTGCTTCTACTGTTTTTTTTCCTCAGGATGCACAAACTGGTAGCAGTAGAAAAGGAGAACAGGGAGCAAAGGAGAAAAATAGCAGTTTGGAGGAGCTCCAGACCAGTGTGCCTCTCTTCTTGCAATATCCTGTTCCTTACACCCAGGACACCCCCACCCCTCTGCTGGTTTCTCAGAGCCCCAGCAAGCTGCACTTTGGGAACCCGTATTCCATCTTAGATTCAAAAGGTGAGCTTCCCAAAAGCTGCATTGACGGTTGTTCAGTTCATGAAAGCGTTGCTCCTAACCGATCTCCACGCAGATGAGACGGAAGAGGAGTTCTGTGACGAACAGCTCAGGCTCCCACCCGTGGGCCCTCCCTCCTGGGACAGCAACGTGGTGTGCATCCAACCTACCCGCAATCCCAGCCGGCCAGAAGGTCACAAAGAGTCAGAGGAAAACAACAATGTAAGCATCTAAATGATTTTTTTTCTAAAATCCGTCCCGTTGAATAAGATTTTGATAGTAAAGAGTGCGTTTTTTTAAGGTAAATTGTGTTTTTAAAATAAATAAGTCCCTCAGCAACATTCAAAAGTCAATTATGTCAGAAACATCTAGAAAAATCAGAACCTCATGAGTCTAACACAAGCAGCTCAAGATGGTTGATGGTGTCTGATAGAAACTGTGCGATTTCAAAAGGATAATTGGAGCATTTCTGCACAGCTCTCATGTGCTGCTCTGCCCTGAACCTTTGCAGTAATGTCTTTCCTGTTCCATGTTTTAACAGGAGCCACATCAGAGTGCATGTAGCTTTGATAACACATGGATTATGATGTGCTGTCTTGTTTATGTGCGACAGGACAGCTGCACCCAGTATCTTGACATTTTGTGGAGTTCATTAGTTTGTGTTTGAGGCTTAACTTTCCACATTTCCTTTGGGTTTTTTTCCATCCTTTTTAGGTTAACACCAATGAAAAACCCACTGCAGCAGAAACTCGGAGCCCTTTTGTGAATGACGGACAGGCGGCCTTCTGCTTTGACCCCAGGTAACAAACCCTCACATATTTGAGCTCCTGTAAACACCATCCAAAGTGACACACCCTAACATGAGCAAGTCTGATTTGTTAGATGTGTTTAAAGACGGCCACCCACTTCACAGCCTCTGGGTTTTGTGACATTTTCTCCTCTGCTTCCTCTTGCCAGCATGGACATGAAGCGATGCCCCCTCTGTGAGGTCATCTTCCCACCCAACTACGACCAGAGCAAATTCGAGGAGCACGTGGAGAGCCACTGGAAGATCTGCCCCATGTGCAGCGAGCAGTTCCCGCTGGACTGCGACCAGAAGGTGTTCGAGAACCACGTGCTCACCCACTTCGACGGCCAGCCGCTCAACTTTGACTAGAGAAAGGGAAAGAATCAGCACATCAGTCTGTCCGCCTCCTGTCAACAACCACTGAAATTATTCACTCTCTTTCTGCATGTACTGGTATGGAGATCCTCTCTTTAGGACTTTACTGCCTTTCCTTTTCCTACATTAAGAAACAGTTTGAGGTCGTACTTTAAATCAACTAATTGTGTATGCAGGGCTTCTGAATCTTTTAAATTCTAAAAGCTAAAATGTTTCCCTTTATTTGAGTTTTAAGAATCATTATAGAGGGTAAGGATTGTGTGATGTGTAACTGAAAGATTTTAAATGGTTTTGGCTCCCACAAATCTTTTAGGCTACAGGTTGTAATAATTCAGGGAAAAGAGATACGTGTTTACCAGACTTGCAATTAAACATACTTTCTTCTTAAACATTAATGTACAAATGTACAAAGCAGAGCTGCATTGGTTCACTTTACACAGTCAGGGATAAATCTTTAGTGATGATATCCATACATGATTATACAAATCATTTATTTTTAGCATTTAGCACATTTTTGTTCATTGTTTAGATTTGTTTCCTTCTGTTAAAAATCTTAACTTCTTTGTCTAAAAAAATAAAGGTCTAAATATTTTCATATCATCAGCTAATTCGTGCATGCAGAGCTTCTGTTCCTACTTTTTCTTTTACAGTATTAAATTATTTCATTTAGAGAACTGTTTCCATTAGTTTAGTGAGTTTCATGTATAATAAATACAACTAATAAAGTCTCCTAAAACTTTGTTGCGTCCAAGTCACTTAGGAAACAAAACACACCTCACACAGGGGACAAATGAACCGAAGAAGTTTTTTTATTGAAAAAAAATAATACAAAAGTTTACATGAAGCAGCTTTTTGTGTAAATACAGTACATCTGTTCTTGTTTTTATACACTTTTAAGTTTTGGCTTCAGAAAAATATAAAAATACTTTGATTTAATGCACTTAACACGTGACGGTACATTCACTGAAGACTATATCGAAGATTTTCCTCCAAAGTGACGGCATAATACGGACAAACATTTGCAACTTGTTTACAATACTTCCTATGAGGATTTAACATAAAATGAAAAAAGAATTCCCATCTGGGAAATATGACTGTCTCATGCAGATTCCAGAAACATAAAATAAGGAAACATTCCATTAAAATAAGTCTTTTTGGCACAAATTGAAGGGTAAATGTTATTCTGATGGAATATGACAATAGGAGTGCAACATTGCTGAATAACCAATGTCTGTGTGTTTAAATAAAACAATTTTTTACAACATAAATCAATCAGGCTTGCTTAGTTGGCATCCAGCCACTGACTGAAATGTCAGTAAAATACCAGCATAAAAACTGTATTAAACTTTGATTTTCATTCAAATTCTTATTACATAAAATATCGAAACATCCCTGAATGAAGATGGAACATGCGGTTTTCTCAGTTTAATCTTGTAATCACATCTTGGCAAAGCTTTTCACTTTATTGGCATCCTTAAAAAAAGTGCTTGGGTCCTTTTGTGCATAAAAACAGCTTATTTTTTTAAAAGGAAAAGTGATCAAGAACTATATCACGGCATTCATACATCAATGTAGAGTTTACAAAAAACTCATCCTGGGATTCTCACATAAAGGTTAAAAATAAAGGTTTTCATTATTTTGAAATAAAAGGAAAACAAATCTTATTTATATTACTTTGACTAGGATTTCTGACGATTCAAGCTGTAGTTTTTGGTACAGGACTGTCTTCTTTCGGGGTCATTTTTAATGGTTTGACATGGCTGAAGTAACAGTTGTGTCATGGGATCAAAACTTAGTGTCATAAATCGTGAAAATGACAGAACAGTAGGGCAGAACGAGGGGAGGAGTGAGAAAGCAGTGCTGGTGACCAGAGAGTTCAGCTGACATGACCTGAGAGACGGCGCTGCTCATTTCCTCCGCCTGAACGGCTGCATCTTCTGCATCGAGTCAGTGGAGACACAGGGGGTGGAGGTTGACGGTGTGGTGGCGGAGACCCTGAGAGGTTTTGTAGCTTTTCCCACACCTGCACTTGAAAGGTTTGTGGACCCTGATCTGGGTACGGTGGCCGTTCTTTGCGTGGTACTTTATTCCATTCACGTTCTGTGAATAAAAAAAAAAAAAAATCAAGTATAGATGAATAAGTGAAAACCAAAAAGGAGTTGGTTGATATTTGACTGCTTCTGCCCCTAAATAGATGACTACTGTTGCTGGCTTTAACCTCAGACTAAGTCATTGCCTATAACTCTGTCATTCACGTCAGCAAAGCAATTTTCTCAGACTGCTCAGGCTTTGTCCTGACCACACAGCCGCCACATGTGAATGGAAAATCCCATAAAACTCCATATCACCAAATGTATGCGTTCAACCAGCAAAAAAAATTCCATTGTCAACAAAACTGCATTCATTTCTGTGTGGATCAAAAATCCTGCACTTCCCTTTCAGGTAGGACAAAAAAACCCACAAAGATAAATGATACTCATCAGGAATGGAGTGAAACATACCTTATATCTCTTTTTACATCCTGGAACAGGGCAAGCAAATGGTTTCTCTTCTCCTCCGTTCATGCACACAGAACTGAGGATAGACTTGGAGCTGATGGCGCTCTCTGTGGTCCACGATTCATCACTGTCAGATCCCTCGAAGTCCACGTCGTCTTCATCACACTCGCTTCCTTTGAGAGCGTGGAAAGCACAGTCAAGTTTCTATCAACTCAACCTGCACTTTATAGAGAGTGGACAACATGGGGTCGTTTATTGCTTAATATTTTTCCGTTTTAGCTTTTATTTAGGGTGGCACATGCATCCCTCTGAGCTCGTCCCCATACTCTGCTTCATATCGTTCAGTGATAAAGTTTGCTGAGACTGTAAAACAAACTTACTGTGGGAAAGAATTTAAGGTCAACAATGGCTTAATTGCTTAATTAAACATGCAATGTCCCAAGAATACGTGGGAAAAACTTAAAAGGAGGTTCCTGTTGCATCAAGTTAATTGAAAAGCTTGATCAGGAAGATGGATGTTGGATTTATTTTTTATTTTTTTTATCCAAAACTATGAACAGCAATGTTAGCTGTTTTTAAGTATTCAAAAAAAAAATTCTAGCTGATTGTTTTAGAGCACAAAAAGTTCAATTTGAATTTAATTTCATGACTCTAGTTGGGAATCAAGTTTTGTACGAGAACAGAGCTCTTTCACATTTTTTTATTTTATTTTTGTCATATTTTTTATTTCTCATTGTGGTCAAAGTTACAAAAATAATAAATTAATGATAAAGACTAATTTACAAAAAATGTAAACTTTCATGAAATAGAAAACATAATACTTAACAAAATCATTGAACACGTTAAAGTATGTTCCCAAAGAAAAGAGGGACATGTGACTGTGAGATGGATGCTCTAATTAGCATCACAGGTGTCTTCAATCTAGTAATTAATCAGTTTATCTGTGTCGTTAAGGGTGACAGCAATCCATGAGGTGTTGGTATCAGTGTGTAGCACAGAAACAAAAGAGAGTGCTGTCTGGGGAGATTAGAATATATATATATATGTATATATATAATTTAAAGTAATTTTTTTAGAGAAGCCTCAATTATTTTAGTAATAGAAGGTGTCACAATAACACAAAGTTAATATAAAACATTTATCAAAGTTTTTTATATTTTTAAAAGAGAAAAAAACTCATTATAAACACTAAATGCTTCTTTTTGAATCCATATTTTCTGTTGTATTGCTAACTGTAGTAAAAATTAAGGTTTAAAGTTTAAAAATTAAGTTTGAAAAATGTTAAAACCAGTTCCATTAAATTCAGAAATGAAATTTGGTAATGCTGGAGACAAGTGGGACAGTGAGGAGTACCTGTAGGGGTGCTGCTGCGGAAGGAGGAGGAAGGGGTGATTGGTGGAGTGACTGGAGGGGTGAGGCTTCCACCTGTGTGGCGGGGTGGAGCCGGGACGGCGCTGCGTGACAGATTGCCTGTCAGAGGCAGAGACAGCTTGGGCTGAACTTTCTTCTTGAGCCCATCATGGTCTCTCCTTGCAGCATCTGTCATGAACCTCCAATGTACCAAAAAAAAAGACAGTGCATCCTCTCAGTCAGTGTTTGGAGAGCGACCCCTACTGGTTATGTTCCAGTGAGGGAATTAAAAAAAAAGAAAGTTTTGGGTTTATAGGATGGTAAAATCTTTGATAAATGTGCATCATAAAATTAAACATCTACATAGACATTGTTAAAGCAAAAGTAGAATTAAAAAATTAAATCAGAGCCACATCAAGATGTGTCTGTGATGGCAAGGAGACTGTGGCAGACTTTGTCGTACACTGGCTTGTTGTGTAACGCTTTTAAAACTGCTATTTAAGCCTTCTATCAAAGTCGGCCAAAATGAACTCAGAGCAGTAAAATATTCCCAAAAACACAGCACTGCAGTTTAAGTGATTCTCCAGACGACAAATGAAACTGTCAGCAGAAACTTTAAGCAATATTCAATATACTTCCTATGACATTGCAGAAAGTACTGGAGAATTTCTGGCCTTGAAATTTTAAATAGGACAACTTAGAAAATTAAAGTTTTTAGTGCTTTTTTTTTTACTTTCAGAGACGAAAGTTTGTTGTCAGGAAAGATTTCTAATAAGGGGGCTAGGGTAGCGACTGCTCAGAATGAAGTCCATAAGGGAACAACCAAACTAAAGGCCACATTTAAATAAAATGTAAGTTGTAAAGTAAACCAACTTTATTCAACTCATTCACAGTGAATCACAAGTCATACTAATATTTGACAGATTTTTGTGTCCCGTGTACCACAGAAAATCAATTGGAGGTCAGTAAGCACAACGAGAATTAAGGCACCCTGGATTATTCAAGGATTTTAAGAGCATTTCAATATGGTTTGAACAATATGTTAAGGGTCACTTAATTGGCTCTGATTTTATTTTAGTTAGTTCGATTTACAATTTCTCACTGCAAACGGTAAAATAAACTTTTTTAATTACTATTGATATTACTGTACCAGGATGTGACAAAGTGTGTCTTTTATTTTGAAAGGAAATCATATGAACCTCTGTCACAAAAAAACTATTTCAGATTTTGAAAACAAGTACAACTTTGTGGCTCCTCCTGGGTTGTTGTCACTGAGAAATGGACTCAAATGGCTCTTCGTGTGCTGAAGATTCCAGACCTCTGTCCCGGTGAAACAAAAACGGACTGTCTAAAGCTGAGTTTTTCAAAGCTAAAAATGTAGTTTATGTTAATTAGTGAGAAAGTATTTTATTACCTGTTAATGTAGCTGAGAGCGACATATGTGGGCTGCTGCTGCTCCTGCTTCTCCAGAACACAGGGATCTGTATCTAGACAGGAAGAGAGATAGAGTACAATTTATGCATTTAGCAGGTCAAGTCCAGCACTTAAAAAAAGGAAAAATCTGCATTTTCATGTATGCAAACAAAAAAATGAATCTGTTCACTAAATTTTTTTTCTATCAAATATTTTTGTTTCCATTTCAACTGTTAAATTTCGGAGCTTTAAAAATCAGAGTTTGAATACATGAGTTGTATTTGTACTTACACAAATAATATATTTGTATAGCACAAAAATAGGAATCTACTGCTGAAAAAACACAGACTGGAAACACTCAATAATATTAATAATAATTTATGTTTTTGATTTATCTGTATAAAAAATGAAATCACTCTATTGATTTCTACTCCAAATAAAAAAATACACAACTCACACTCTGACATTTACAATCAGTGCTTTTTGTCTTCTGTGACTTTCACATTAATTTTGATGAAGCAATTTTTATTAATTAATTCTTATTTACTCTCTGCCTCCAATCCCTTAATAAAAAAGTTTCTGTTGGGTCTTTTCAAGAACTCATGGTAAAACTTGTTTCAGAAAGTGCTGCATATATGATCTTAAACTGATCTCAGTGACTTTTTTGAGGTTGTTTCTAGTTAGCATGGCATACTGGATTTTGAAAAAGCCACATTTGAGTTCAGGTGAGAGTACAGAGGTTTTGTTCTGGAGGGAGCAGCAACCTCAGATGACTGAAAGAACTGATCTGAACATCTTACAAATGCTTTCCAGTGGAGATGTTCAGGCTGGGCTGGTGTGGAAACATTCTGAAGAAGTTGGAGACGATAACTGGTGAATAGGAGGTTAGACGACTCTTAAAGTGCGGTCACTATAAACAAATCCAAACTGTGCATCACTACATGGATAGAGTTGACATACTGCAGAACCAAACACTCCCATTTAAAGGTATATTTTCACCAATTTTTATGTGAAATGAGTAGAAAGGGAAGCATTAGCCTCCACTCTTAAAAACTGGAGTAGAAAACAGTATTTGATACATCAGATGTATAAAAGAGCAAAAAACAAAGTTACAATTTTGATGTGAGTACCAATAAAATGTTTCAATATTTTGTAACATGCTTTATATTTTTATCTGCACCCAGAATTGAATCAAGTCTACTGTCTGCACAAAAAAGACTTAAAACAACCTTAAAAAGCGGCAGACTGTGAAGTAATAATGTGTTATCAAAATGAAAATAACATTTTCAATAAGCACGTGAATTAATATGGATTAGGCCTATTAGTATTGTCTAAATCTTGATTATTGAAAACAAATTCTTATTTCTTAATAAACTTAAGATAATAGCATCCAATAACATAAAAATGTTATTGGTTAAGTATCCTGCATTTTTTTTAAACTAACTACTAACTACACATGAGTTAACATGTGAAAGATAGAAACTGCGTAATTCCCAAGATCATTTATTCTTTAGTACGTTTCTCCTTTTGGATCCCTTTACTGTTTTCTGCAGAGTTAATAACCCAACAATATTGGAAATGTTCCCCTTGTTGGTAAAAAATTAGGCGTCCCTGTTAGAAACAACAAGATTGATCAGTGGAGGAGTAACGCCGCCCTGCAGGCACCACATTGCTCACACATGAGCACACATGGCACGCCTCGTGTTTCTGCCGTGCTCAGCTCCAAACCTTAATCTGGCTCATAGGTGTTAAATGAACAACAATAGCCAATCCCCACACCCCAAGGTGAAAGCGTGGCCGACTTCAAACACGCTCCCCGCTGCCGCCGGCCATGTGGGAGAAGATGGATACCCCATAAAACAACAGTCTCCATGACTTTCCAGCTGAGCCTGCCTGCCTGCCTCTGACATTACTGTAAAAAAAAAGCTGCAAAAGAAAGCCCCCATGCGGTTAAAACTGTTGCTCTTTTCCGTCCACTAAGCTCATTTTTGCACAACACGTTCAGCAGAGGGTGTTTGGGACATTGAAATTTAATTGTACAACTTCGACAGCAAACAGGAACATTAATAGCACTGCAATTGTTGTAAGCTACAAATGAGCCGTTGGGAGTTCTTGTCCACATATTTTTAAATGACTACCCCAAAACTGGCACGATGAGATCTCTAGTTAAACGAGGAAAGTAACACTTTTCTCAGGCTGTTATAAAACAAAGTCATGGCTAATTATTGCTTTTCCATTTGAGCTTGTTTTAAATAAAGAAATAAAAATGATAAGACATTAAAAAAGTTGAAAATTTGAAAATGATGTCTGCTTTTACGTCATTAAACTGGTCTGTTTGGTGTCAGAGCAAACAAAATTTAACCTAAAAGTAGGAAAATGTGATATTTAACGGTATTTTTTTTTTTTTGGCTGCTGATTTAAAACAAAAACTAAGAAGTAATGGAGCTATATATAGCACAGCACCTTTAGCTCAAAAGTTTTTTAACGTCTTAAGTCGAGAGCAAGTGTTTCATTAACTGTGGACTTATCCCCAGTGTGAAGGACAACAGACGTCTCTCTACCGTGCAGCCAAAACTGAAGGAAGAAAAAAAAAAAGAGATTTGTTCTGAAACTGTTTTGCCAAAAAGCCAGAGGCAGCACAGACGATTCTGGAGTAATGGCGTGCATGCGTGTGTCAGAGTGCACCAGAAATCCCTCAAAAGATCCCTAATGAGTCTCAAGCGGTGGGACGGCGGCCCGCTCAAACAGCAGTGGATCAGTCTGTTCCCACACACTGTAAATCACACACACCTCAGGTGGGGACTAGAAAGGAGGCCTGCTTGGGGCCAGTCCCCCACAGCCTGTGCTATTCTTTGGGGGCCACCATCAGTCAGGGAGCAGGAGGAAGGCGCCTCAAGTAGAGATGGGAACCTCTCTAATCAAACTACACAGGTGGTCCACCTTGGTGGCCAACTAATAGAAGACTTCTGCAAAAAAAAGAAGAAAAAAATGAAAAGAAAACATCTCTTCTGGCAAAGATGTTTGCCTTACAGGTAATATTGTTTCAGATGGAGAAGAAAAATGAAAAAACGCTGAATATGTTTTCTATGTGTGGGAATATTTTCAAACAGTTGAATTTCACTTTAAACTACAAGAACAAATCCAGACAAAATTTATCAATTTTAGGACTTTTTTGTGTTTCTAAGCATTGACGATACAGCAAACAGCGCACATATGTAAACGCCACCACACAACCTTCCGTGAGGCAGCAGAGGAAGTGACGCCTGCTACCATCTGAAAAACACCTCCTAGGACAAGGTCTTCCACACAAACACCCCTCCAACACACACTCCCTCACTTCCCCCCGCCGTCTGGCTCTCCACTCTCATGGCTAAATGCACTGTGGGGTAGAGCGGAGTGGTGAGGATTATGGTGACATGTTTATTGTGGCTCAGAGCAGCAGGGAGCATTACCAGGAGTGGTGGCACAGGTAATTCATTACAGTGACCTCTGAGGAGGAAATGAAACAGAGTCATGGTCCAAGTGGAAGATGCCTGTGCAGGTTAGAGACAGCAACATATTCAAATATTCAAGTTTTGCTCATATTAAATCCCTTATAAATGCACATGGATGTGTAAAGGATACTACATTCATTGTTATTACACAACTTTTTGATTAATTGGTTTAGCCTTATTTGAATAAAGTTTTATCATTTTTTTTAAACTCCATTCTCCATTTTTTTAAAAGTGGAAAATGTGATTAATATGGTAAGAAATACAGCTATTTATAAGAAAAATGTTATGACAAAAGATTTTGTTAGTTTATAACATTTCCAGAATAGTTGGAAGAATTTCAGGTGTTTACAGAATAATATTGGAGCCATTAATTTATAGTAATAAAATAATACAAAATTCCCAAACAAAAAACAGAGTTAAGAGTTAAAAACAAGAACGTGTGCGAGGGAAATGAATGGCTGTCCATTATCTTTGTGAGAGGTGTTCTGCCAAGCCTCCTGACAGGAACAGGAGCAGCAGTGTCTGGGATCGGGGGAAATCTCATTAGTCCAACCAGGTGCACAGGTTTGGGAACCAGCTAATTTATTACTTCCGCACATATTTTCCAGGGGAGGAAAAAAAACTGCTGAATTTACCTCCAGCGGGGATTTGCAACAAACTTTTCTGATGGAACTTGGAGCCTTGATCAACCGAGCTTTACTGATATACACAAGTTTGAACAATGTGATCATTTTTTGATGCTGCTCCACACTGGCCTGGCTGCTTGATATTAAAAATTAACAACTTAGTTTAGTTTAGACAAATTTTTACCTATTTTAGCCCAGTAAAAAAATATTTTTAATTGGATATTAAGGAGGCATTTTACAAATATAATATATATATATATATATATATATATATATATATATTTTGGGTTAAAACAGTTATAGAAAATCATAAAATGCTATGCTAATTTTCAAATTAAAAGAAGGAACATATTAAATCTTAACTTAATTCAAGTATAAGCACTAATATCCAGTTTTTACTTCCAAAAAGTTGATCTTTTTTACTTGCACTTAAATGATTTAAAGGTCAAACAAAACCTTTTATGGCCCACAAGCTCAGCTGTCCCTTCACCAACAGAAGTGCAGCGCCACCTCCTGGTTAACACGAGGAGCAGACTGACCGTGCAGCTCCAGGACCAAAGTGTGAGTTGAGTGCTTGTTTTCCCGTTTTCTGTGCCCTTAATTATAAAGCAGAATGTTCTTCATGCAGCAGGCCACCAGATGAGGAGGAAGACATGCCAAATAAAGCGCTCCCTCTGTAATTATTCCTCACAGGCCCTTGGCACAACGCGCAAGATTTCGCACCTCCCAGAATGCACACAGGCCAGCAGACAAGAGGGGGCAGAAAAGTTTTTCCACTTCAGGCCGGCTAATTGCTTCATTATTCCCCAACAAGTCAGCTAATGGCCCCCTCTTTTTTCTTTTTTTTAAATATCACACCTCAGACACATGTACACTCAACACATACTGTGAGAGCAAAGCATATTAAAGGCAGTCAGGCAACAAACAAGAACAACAGCGAGAGCAGAGTCCTGTCAGCTTCAATGAGAAGGGACTGAAGTATTACAGTGAGGAACGGGGGTGGAAATATTTAATCAGAAAGAGATCATTGATATAGATATTTTCATTATTGCAATATATAAAATTGAAACAGTTAAATAATCTTGTTTCTTGTCCACATAACTGGTGGAGGCGCTGTTGCTGACTGTCTTTACACACAGTCTGGTTACATGTGAGCTCATGTCAATATGAACAACACAACATGACATTTTCTAAGAAACATCTGGATTAATATTCACCTATAATTAAAATACACTTTGCTTAACATGAGTCTCAAACAAAGTGTATTTCAACAACAAATCTACAGTGGTTTGTTCCTATAAACAAAGTTTCCTTCTTTTTTATTAAACCTTTATTTTACCAGATGAAAAACCCATTGAGATCAGGATCTCTTTTTCAAGGTTGACCTGGCCAAGAGGTCAGCAGCACACATCACTTCAATAGGGTTACAGTATAAAACAAAAAATATGTTAAACTGAAAGATGATTATACAATATTTACAATATAAAATTTGAAATTGAGGTGAAATATAGTAACAGTGAAATATAGTAGTAACATTATATTAATAGTCAAAAACACACAAACTTCTAATTTCAGGGTTTTCACAATACATACATAAAAAGATGTTTTTAGCAGAATTGTTAATGATTCTTAACCACATAAGTCAAGCTACTTATGAAACATTTTCTATGTTTTCAAAATGAAGCAAATACAGGTTAAATAAATAAATACATTAAAAAAAAGGATTTTAATGCAATTTTTGAGAAGCAGAGTAACTTTTCTCTTGAAAGAACTTGCTGTTCAAACATGAATTGTTAATTGATATTCAGGTATGTCAACTTAAGTATAAAACTTAATGTAATTTTATACACTTTGAATAATCTTTTGAACTTAGAGTATAAATCTCACTTTAATAAATCAAAGCTAATACATGTACTACCCAAAAGGTGAAGAGAAGCAAACCCATGAGTAAATTCATTATAATGAGGTCAGAAAGAGTCAAAACATCAGTGATTCCATTCAGTTCAATGTCAATTATTATTTTCTCTCTGTATATATATATATACGTATATATAAAATTGGTAAACTGTTTTGCCAAAACTATTTTCTCTAACTAAATTTAAAAAAATCTAACTAAAATAGGAAAATCTCTAAATAAAAACATATGGAGAGAAGATTTTGTCTGAAAAATTACAAGAAAAAGTTTTAACAGAAAATCAACTCAAGTTCGATTCATTATTTTTAAAGGGGATTCAAAGAAAAAAATATTGATTTACTTTCATTTTCTCTATTATTTTAAACTCACAGCTCATAATGCAGTTATTGTGAATTATTGTGATACCATTAAAATGAATATGCTTCTTTTCAGTGTTTGTTTCACACACCATAACAAACAGGTAAGAATTTACAATGTCTCCATTTATTTCATTTGTAGCCCCCTTTACAATTAGAAATAATTGATCTGAATTACAGCTTTCAGGGGGAAAATAGAATGGAATTTAAATCAAACATTTCAATCTATCACTTCAGTAGTTCTAATCAGCAGGTTTTATCCTCCAATTAAAGCTTTTAATTGGATGATTACAATTTATTTTGCTTGAGCAATACTACTCATACTATGTATTTATGTAATGGTTTGTTTGTTTGTTGATTGATTTGGAATTTTACTGATTTCTAGTCACAGTGACAAAATAATGATAATGATTTTCCTGGTCGGAAGTCGTATAGATAACATAATAATCAAATTAATAAAATGTATAAATAAAATAAACTATACAGCGATAAACAAAGAACAGGCATGGTGAAATGTGCTCATAGTGTGCCCTTCTGTTAAAAACTAAAGTCCTGGATTAAAAATAAGTAGGTTTTAGTTATCTGTTGCTGCACATGCGCAGTTCAATAACACCGAAGGCAACTTAACAAAACTTAACAAAGACTTTTTCCGACTCTTTCGTTTTCCCAAAGCTGCACAAATGATCAATGAACACCGATCGACTTTCTGAATAAAATAAACAGGAAATGACATCAGCAGCCACACCTAGCAACCGTGTTGTCAGGACGCGTTAGTAGCTTGCTAGCTCGCGGAGCCACGTCCGCTAGCTTAAACCCTGAGCAGGTTAGGGGCGCGTTCGTCAGCTCTTACCGATGTGGCTGTCCTCGATGTGCACGATGAGGTCGCACAGGGAGTCAAAGTGGAGTCCGCAGCCGGTGAACCTACAGGCGTTGGAGAAGAAAGACGCAGCGGCGATGCCTGTCATCGTCGCAGCTGCATTAGAAATGAAATGAGGCCAAGCAGCGGCGGGGAGGCAGGCAGCGGTGAGAACAGCTGGAGCGACAGTCAGCCACACCGCTGTTCTGACTGCTGCTGCTAGCTGCGTGGAAGCAGCCGTACAGCCCGCAGGACCGGAAGTACAGCTGCTTGACTTTCATTAGAAAAGCACGCACTTCTCAATTTTTCTAAAAGGAATTACACCAAAAATAAAGTAAAATATATATTTACAACTGCATGTAAAAAATACAACAAACGTTTATACTTGCTAGGTTTATTGGTTTCTGGTTGGTTACATTTTACATATTTTAAGTAGCTTATTTTATGTAAATGCCTTCATGTCCTTTTGTATTATCCTGCTAAAGTGGTTTTTGAATTAGAAATTGTCTGGAAAAAGCATATTTTGCTCTAAATTATTTATATATCTTTAATAGCTATTTCCTAGTCATGTATATTGTATGCCCAATTTAATCAGAGATACTGGCTTAAGAGGGGAGCACTAACAAAATAACAAAACACTGGAAGGCCCCATCTTCTTAAGCCCATGAGGACATGGCATCAACAGGAATGTAAAATTTGGACCACTGTGCTGTCCTAATTTGGGCACATCTTATCACCACAGCAAAGCAGCTGTCACTGATTCGCACAGGTAGTTTGGCAATCCTTTATTTTATGCGGGCTGGGGACCACCACGGGGAGAACCAGACTTGGGTCCTCCTGTTACTACAGCTTAGGGTCTTACCTAAGGACTCACAAGCTTGTTGCACCCACTGGGAACCGAAGCCAGGTCCTACATCCAGCCAACTGAGCCATCCAACTTTGAAACAGTCCTTTATAAAAATGAGATGTGGCCCGAAATATACAAGTACATTCCTGGAACGCGTTCAAACAGGGTTTTTCTATTTGCATATTTTAGTTGGTATCTGCTGGCACAGATAATTGTAGTTACTGAAAATAGTTTCCGGAAATATTACTGGGTTCCACAGAGTTATGTCTTTGGCACAGTCATGCAAATGACTAATGCAAATACCCAAAAAGCAGGACCATCTCCGAATGGTCTTCAGCCTTGTTTCCTTACAGGTTCTCTCCAGTTTCTTCAAATCATTTGGCATTTGTATAAATGATGTGGTCTTTGCAGATGTATTAGAGAAACATTCTTTTTTAACCACTGCTTTCTTTTATGAGTTCATTCACAGATCCAGAGTCTTTGCTCGTTTGTGCTTTTGAGAGCCTTCATGACTTGCCATCATGTTACATACTGTATAAATTACTTTGATTGCAGATCGTCTTTGTAAATGAGAGACCCTTTTCTCAACTGATCCCTACTAGTAGAATAAAACTTAAATGAAAAAAAAGATTTGATGTTATATGATCTTCCAGATCTTTTTTTAATGATCTCGTCATTTCTTTACTCAATTTTGAGGACTGCAGGCAAATTTGAAATTACCTAATTTATTGACATTAGGTGCACAATCTCCAAGTGTGAATAAAATATTCACTTATGTAGGCTGTGTTTATTATATTAAATTTTTAAGACCATATTTTTCTAAGAATTGCCTATTGTTAGGAAGCATAATTTAAACTCACCCGGAAAAAAAAAGCTTGTATGTGTTAAACTATGTAGTAATAGGTACCAAAAATTCAAAAATGTTCATGTTTATTTTTTAAAAGATTACATAAAACTGCAATTGCTGTTTTATATTTTAATGTATATTTTCCCCCTATTAATTATATTCTGATTCGTGCATTAATCCCAGATTTAATCACATTTTTTTTTAAAAAGAGAAAGGAGTTGTCTCCTGGTTCAAAGAGCTCCTCAACAAGTGGTTCAATTGCATCTGATGGCCACAGAGTGGCGCTGTTAGTCAGTGGATAAAGTCATGTTCTTTACAGTAATTCAATAAATAATATATGTGAAACTTTATTAGGTTATACTTGCACATAAAACCAATTCACCAAAAGTTTGTTGGCTGAAATTTAAATAAAATATTGCAAAAATATGTCAATTAAATTGAAAGTTCTTGGAACGCATTCATGAAAAGAGCAAAATGTTTGAGTCGCCTGAAGCAATTAAGACCTGCATTTAAAACTTTGAGAGAGAAATAAACCATGCCACAACTTGACACAAATGTCTAAAATATGCGACTGTTCTCTTCTAAGTAATCCATGTGAATCATAAAGTTGAGAAACTGTTGAAACTCCAGAAACAAATTCACATTTTGTGCAAATAAAAAACAATACTTTTTATATTACATTTCAAACAGATTATTTTCATTTCAGTGTTGCATGTTAGTTTAAAGCGCGGAAACAAAGACTAAATTGTATTTGAAAATAATCATGAAACAATGGGTTTACTTTAGGGCAAAACTATTCAGAATTGATTGAGACAAAGTGTTAAACTATTCTGTGGTCAGGCCAATCTGAATCGGAAATTGTTTTTGGAAGCAAGAGATGCAAAATCCTCCTCACAAAGAGGAAAACGACCACACGGATTCCTATCTGATTCTGCCCATGTCTAATGTAATATTGCCTAGGTAATAAACACCTTCCAAATCTACAAAGGATATTTAAATCCTCAATGATGAAACACAGGTTTCCTGACAGAAAGGTCTTTTCATGAGATGCCAGTGTGCTTGCGGTGGAAGAACCAGAATGCTAAACAGACCCATTTGGCTCAAATCTCAAAGCATTGGTTACATTTATGAAATGAAAAATACTACAGAGAAGACACAGGGCAGTAAAACTGTCCCAGTCTGAGCACAGACACCAATAAAATAAAAGTCCTCTCCCAAACTTCCAGAACTAGGCCCCTCACTTCCAAGATGGTGTAATTAAAAAGTAAAAAGAAGTTGTAAAAAAGTTTCGTCCTAACCTTTTTAATTGTTACTCCTACTAAACTTAAACATTTTAAATATTACCACAACAAGAGCTGGTGTTTTACTTCCAGCAACTGCAATATATATATATATATATATATATATATATATATATATATATATATATATATATATATATACATAATGCATGAAACATTTAATTTAATTTGGATTTAACGTAACGTTGTGATATTTGTGTAAAAATATTTTTTACATATGTGAATAGGAAATATTCTGCAACTTTGTATATTATTCTATTTTGGAAGCAAGTTTACCTTCCAGCTTAATTTCTTAGATTTGCAAAAGTCTTAAAATTGGACAATGTTTAATCAATGCTTTACTTTTGTGAGAACCACTGTTGCTATTAGGACAATGCATCCATCAGAACATTCCAAGTATCTGACTGGGAACCAAATAACACATGAATAAATAAATGAACTTACTGACTTAGAGCAAATATTGGTGCATTTGTGTCTGAAGATGTGTGCTTTTACTATGAAAAGCCAATGTATTTCTGCTACAAACTTAAAAAAGTATAGCTAGAATGAAGTTAAAACTTTTAACCAGTTATAGGTAATTTAGAAAAAAAGTTTACATGAACTTCCCACTAAGTTTAGCAGAATAGCTAATTGGTGAGGCCATTTCTACACTACTTTTAATGACACAGCAGAAATATGTCTGAATAAGTCAACTCTTTCAGTAGATACAAGAGATTTGTTTGAACATATTTCATCAAAATTGTATTTAAAAAAGCTCAGTGGATATTTATTATTTATTTATTATTATGCAAGACAGCATGAATGACAAGAAAAAGAGAGAAACAGAAAGAGTATTTACTCCACAAATAGTGTAAATCCAATCATGCTGCAATAATTATAAATAGAAGCTTACATTCAGAATTGCATCTTTTAGTATCAAAAAAATCTTTGAAAGTTTGGGTGGTTTAAGTGATTACGTGTCTAATAGTCGGAGAAGATGAGTCAACATAACGACGACAAGAAATTTGTAGAAAATAAATTAAAAAATTCCTACCATAGTGCTTGTTAATATTTTTTAATGACGGGTTGAATATTTTTTTAGATATAAAAATAGTTTAGGATAAAAGTTCTTTCAGTTTTGTCCCTAAAAAATAAAATAAAGTTTGTTAAAATTTAGCAGGGGAATGAAAAATATTTTTATATTATGTTAGACAATCTCTGAGTGATGAACACATATGATTAAGAGAAAATGTCACGTTTATGGCTGGTATTTGACTTAAAAGGTGTGGGACGTCTTGGCATTTCACTCACCAAACAACATTTCCTTATCTCTCACTGTTAAAAAGCGACATTGCGTTTAACAACTGAACCAATGAATGGATCTGTGGATAGTTTCTATGGGGTGATGAAAATGTCTGTCTTTTATTTTTGGTATTCTTCCTCTTTGAGACTTTTTTTCATGTTTCTTTTGTTCACTTTGTGTGTCTGCTGCAGCACAGTATCAATGGTTCTCACCTTCCCAAGGTGATCTTAACAAAAAGCATTGCACAAAGACATAATCATAAAAAGGTTTAGTATAATATAGATCACATCTGCTTTAGTATGGGTCACTGACCCAAACTGCATCGGTTCTTTCCAAGCTTAACAGTCTGTTCCTCTGGCAGCATAATATTTGGATTGGTTGGGGAAATATATTGGCAATAAAGAGACAAAAGGATGTCATAAACGTTGATTAAAGCTCTGGTTAAAGGACAGAGGCGGAGAGGCTCTGAGTTATTATGGCTTTTCAGACTGCGTTATTGTTTCGGTGACAGAGCTCTTAGTGTGTCTAGCAGAGTGGTCGCAGGCGAGTGGTAAACATTTCTCAACGTGTGAGGAGTCATTAATCCCTGAAGTCAAGGATGGATTCACTACAACCAGTGTCTGTGGCCCACAAGTTCACAGCCAGTTGGCACCACGGGGGCCAGAGCTCCAACACTAAAGTCCTTTTGAATTTCTCCCAATATGCTGCAGCTAAGGAGCTCATTTTAAAGACAATCATGTTTAGATGCAAAAATGTACTATATGACTTTGCACCTGTACATGCAAAATTGGTATAAAAGACCAAATCCGATCATCTTTCGAATTATTTTTGAAGCATTTCTAATGGTCTCATTTATGACATTTTCAGACAAAATAAAAACAGTAGAATTTTCTAGGACATAATTTCTGCAGGAGTTCATCAAAAACTTACCACTGAGTTGTAGGTTGGACCAATGAGGAACTAGAGTTAGCATGCAGGCTTTTTACTATCGTCCAAGATACGTAAAGAGCGACGCCACATTGGAATGGTATAAAAAAAACTACGAGATATGGCTTAGCAGACATAGGAAAATAACCATGAAATGTTTAATTTTGGTCCGATTTGAAAAAAGGAAAACTCTGATGATCAGAAAAATAATTGTCAGGTCATGGTGATAATGTTTTTGCACAAAGTGCAACAAATGAATGACATTTAAAACTGTTTTTTATAAATGAGTAGGTTATTATATAGAAAACACAGTGCATACCTGATGGATGGCTGTGATTTTATTCAAATCTACACACAGACTAACATTTATACAAACTGTTAGACTCCTCAGTCTGTGGAAATAGTGCAACATCTAAATCTGCCATTGACTTTGAATAGGCGACAAAATCCGCCTAAATGTTCACTATTGAGAGTAAACTCACTCTGATCTTGTTAAAATGTTTTTTAGAAGTTCTCCTTTGATAGCTGACAGTAATAATTTACTAGTGAAAAGTCACATTCTTGCATTTCCTGTTTGTTCAATTGGAACACAGCAATAAACAGGCATCTAAACCATTCCAATATGGCGTCCAACTTTGGGTACGAAACAAGCTAGCATGCCATCTCTAGTGATATAACTCACGGCAGGACTGCTGACCCCATCTGGTCACCCATCTGTTTCCACACTCACCCACTAGCTTACAGCCTCTCCATTCACTAACCTAACATGATAACATCATAACTATCCAGACATTCAAACCAGATGCCCACTCAGATAAGTGAAACAAAGACACAGATACATGGGAGTGTATAGGTGACCCGCCAATTGAAGCTTCTGTCACGACTACAAGCCTTTAAATGGGATTGACAACAACAATATAAATAAAGAAATACACAGAAATGCAATTTTTAGCTGAATTTTCTTTAGATAAAGCATTCATCATGAGAAAAATGCCACCAGAACATGCAAAGTAAAGGAAAAGGGCATTGAGTGTTGGCAAAAACATTAAAATCAACTTTAGAAGTGCTGAAACCTGTACTTCTGACGAAAGAAACTACAATTTCTGAGAGTACCAGAATTCCCCTTTGTAGAACACACAGTAATTTTTTTATCACTTTATATTTTCAAAAAACACATTTTCATCACTAAACTGTAGAAATGTAGATGTTTTGTTTCATTATGCTGGTAAATTAGTGTGAATCTACTTATATTATGCAAAAATATCACAATTAAGTGTATTTTACTGATTGTAAAACAGTGAGAAGCACTTGTTCATCTCTTCTCATCCAGCGGAGGTGATCCAGCGCGCGCCGCCACACCCACCCCGGGACCCATGCTTTGGGCGTGCCTCTGCACAGCCCCCGCCCCTGTCGCTCCGCCCACCAGCGGACCGCAATGATTTAGAAGTTCAGGAATCCCACGTGACGTCACCCATGGGTGACGTTATGCTTCTCTAAATAGATCGTATTGTAATCTTCGCTCAGTCCAACGTGGTTGCTTCTGCGGGGCTGCTTCTCATTTTCTACACTTGTTTGGTAAGTTTGAGCGCCTTGCCAGCATGCAGGGGAGCGTGCAGGAGCCTCTGCAGGTTTGTTGTCTTTGTTCGCAGCGGTTCTTCTCACTGTTTTCCTCCCTTTTGGCTCATGCAACAGATTGTTTTGTTTGTCGCTCCAGCTGTCTTGGTGATTTTAAGAGTGATTTTCGCTGTGTTGGTGGAGTTTGTCCTCGCTCCGGGGCTCTATCTGTTGAATGTTGTGGAAGTTGAGTGAAGCGGCGCTGCAGATCGGTCTGTCAGGTAACAGAGGGGGACAATCCTGCAGGAAGACACCTCTAGACACGGCGAAAACAAGATGCTTTAAAAAAAAATAAAAATATATATCTTTTTTTTATTTTATTTTTCACTTTCAAGTATCGGATTAGCTCCAGAACTGAGTCCATGCGGGATTGTCACGCCTGTCCCATCTCGGGATGCGCGGTGCAGGACTCTGCGGTTCACCCAATGACCGTCTGGGATTAAAAAAAAAAAGAAAAGAAAAAGAAAAAAAGAGGTTGAGCGCGCGCGTCTTCTGCCATGCCGGTCGAGAAAAACCAGCTTCCTTTTTGCAGCAAATGTAGGTTTTTCAGTTAGTCTGAAAGAGCAGTGTGGGAAACATGACGTCATTTTGCAGGCTTCTCCATGAGATGTTGAAGGTTACTTTCTGTTATGCTGACCAAGCCTGCTGTCACAGAAAAAAGCAAAAAAGTTGCCATGATTAAAGTTAAATTTGATTCACAGCTCTGTCATGTTAAATAGCATAAAAACCCTTAAAAATATATTAAATTTCATATTTTCTTTTTTTCATATTTCATCAAATGAGTTATGGTTAAAAAAAAACCCTGAAAAGATGCAGATAATTTAGTAAGTAAAACAATCTTTTGACAGTTTTTTTCTAAATATCCATCAATTACACAAACAACCAAAAGTAAGAAGTTTCTGCTCAGTGTCTGCATCAACTTTCTGCTTCTGTTTGGTTCCGTTGGTGCAAACTCTGCTTGATTGGAGGCTAGTGGCTGATTGCAGCAGGGAAACCTGACCCCTGCACAGTTTATTTATCGATGGTTGCTTCATGTGCTGGAGGTTTCTCTGGTAATGATCATATAAGAAGGAGCTACAATTACAGAAGTTTTAACACCAGTGCATCCATTCGAGTCAACAGTTTAGCCACAGATGTCTTGTTTCCGATTATGTTTAACACTTATTTCCTTTTCCTCTGCAACAGTTGAAAATATTTTAAAGCTTTAGGAGGGGAAATGCAAGTGGTTTCTGTGCTTTGTGGGATTGAAATCTACTGGAGTTTGCAGCACAGGAGTGTTTTTGTCCCACATTTAGCTGAGAAGCACAAGTTCAGGGCAGGCATTGTCTGGGAGAGCCAAGATCCCTGCCTCAGGGAATGCCACAATCCTGCCTTGAACTTGTGCTGTCAAATCCTAGGTTGTGAGAAGTCAGGGGTTTGAATTGCTCTGCATGTTTGCGCTTGCTTTAACCCTGTGTGCTTTTGGACCTCTTTTTCCACACCACATTGTTCTAAAACAAAAAATCCTTTGACGCGGTCTACCTGGAGAATTCTCTCCCTGTTCCTCTTGGAGTCAAACCCCCTAATCCTTCCCTTTTTGCTCACATCGGGACATAGTTAATGTAAAGTGTAACCAAACTTCCTCTCCTAAACTAAAACATCTCTATTAAATGCAGGCCAAGTGTCCTTTTCAAGGAAAAGGGCGTTCAGCACTGATAATCTGAAGTGTGAAAGCTGTTGGAAAACTCACAGAGAGGCTCGCAAAAACGAATGTGTGTCATATGGTTTAAATTCCCCACTAAAATGTGCTAAAATGATCAAATCCCGTTTTAGAAACAGGAAAGGAAAGGCAAGGAGTGGATTATTTTGAATAATCGTGAGAGGAAAGCCTTAGAATTGATAAAAATGATTTATGGCGGCGTAATGAACCTCCTACAACATCTGTGGAAACAAACAGCTCCAGGTAAAACATCTGAGATCATAACAAATAAATAAATAAACATACCTGGAAAAAATGTTGATGTAAGACATGAATAATGAACAATAAGTCTGCAGGCGCTCGTTTTACTTGCTTTCATCGTGTGTTAAGTTGAGTTGCATCCGTGGACTTGGTTGTGTTTGTTGTGTCAGAGGAGGCCAGGTCAGTGATTTTTGGTTTCTGTGTGCAGAAAAACGAGGCCGGTGCCCCCCGACTCCCTGACGGGGAGAACCTGTCCAGACTCTGTTCTGCATCTTGCTAGGAAAACACAGCTTCTTCGCATAACACAATATTCTAGTGTTTTGATTGACCTTGAGGAAACAGTCTGAAAGAAAGAAAAAAAAGACGTTGCTGTCGTTCTTGTCATCAGATTTGGACAAATTTAGGTAAAACAGTCATAAAAATGTACACTCAGGTGTGTAAATAACCACATTTTTATGGTGCAAAGTTTGTGCCGTAAATATTGGGGCCGTTTCAGTCATCGCCTCTAGCATAAACATTGTCAACAGGGGATGAAAACATGCTGACGGAAAGAGAAAATGTCATAATTTTCACTTAACAGTTAATTCAAGAGTACCGATTCAGAGAGATGGATGTCACTTTATGTGTGGCAATTCTTTTTTTGTTTTTGGCTGTCAAAATAAAATGTGTAATAAATCAGTTTGAACACCTGCAAGTGGATCAGCTCTTTTAGTCAAATTCAAAATACTGTAATTGATCGGTCCAAGCGCCATACAATGTTTGATTTTAGTGTCGGTCAATTTTTGTCATCATCAATAGAATATATACCTGTTAGCCACAAGCGCAGCTCTGGTGAGGAGTAGGGATTTACTGGTGTAACTGTTTGGAGGAATTTAGATGATAACAATAAAAAAGTAATTATTATCCTGTACGTTAACTGGAAGAGCATCTTTGACACTGTCTGTCTACCTTTTAATATTAATGTTTAAAGCTCTGTGAGGCGCTTGGTGAAATGACAGTAAAATAAGACAGAAATAATATTAATAATTACCATAAATACATTTTTTAGGTAATTTATATTTATATTTTTTACATAGTTTACTTTCTCTAACTCTCAAATTATGTTATGTTTTTTTAAGGTAAAATTGACAAATACATTTAAAAAAATGAATACTTATAAGGTTATATGACATTTTTTTTTTAAAGAAAGTTATTTTGAAACATTTTCCAAACTCTTTAGAAGCATCACTTTTGTTCAGAGCCACAGGTGGACCTGCCGTCCACACATTAGTCGTAAATACGTTGAAGTTACCAAATAACATAAATATTCTCAGTACAGCTATTTTAGGACTTGTTTTTTCAGTAATTCCGTGCAATGTAGCCCATTTTGTTTTGCATATAGAAACAGATTTTAATTCATGATAACACCCCACTAAAGGGAAAAAAAGATAAATTAGCTGAGCTGGCATTTAGCGCCAGCTTTTATCTCATCAATGTTAAAAATAGCTCCAGATATATAACTTTTAAGTAATAAAATTTTGCTATACATATTTGTGTTTAGGTAAATTATTTCAAAGCTAAAATGTCAAATATTGTTGAGGTAAAATGACTAAAAAACATAATAAATGATTTAATTACTTACTATTTTTCTGTAGAAGTTCAATCTGTTTCCAGTTATTGTTGGACGTATTTCTTTGTGGCATGCAGGAGGGATTTCTCATGCTGTGCATAACTGTTCTGGGAGTGAATCAGATGATTCTATTATGACACTTTGAAGCCTTTAATTTTTATGTTTCTTTTGTGTATTTTTGAGCACTTTTCTCCTTCTTTGTGCACATTGATCTAATGCTTTACTTCTAAATCTGAAATGATGGGGGAGTTTTGAGCAGAGACGTATGAAGTATGAACACAACTATAATCATTTTTTTTAAGTTTTCTTTTTTAAATTGAGCAAACTTCATTCAGTGATCAGACATGACTTTGCACAAAAATGTGTTCTAAGCAGTTGGATAAATGTAAACTTTTTGACTTTAAACAGGATTTTTCTCTAAACCAGATGAATGTGAAACACTTTATCTGTGTTGCACCGATTAACGAGAATTCTATCAAAACTATTCAGATATTTTACGAATAAACTTATAAATAACGGCATAATAGAGTATATTTGGTGAAGCTGTTGTAGTTAGATCTTTGTTGTTTTAGAACTTTTTTTGCTCGGAGCAAGCAAAGATTCAGATGATGTAACACAAGGCTTTATCTTTGAACATTTGTAAAAACAAAACGTCATTCATTCATTTTTTTTCATCCTCCCATCTTATGTGTCATAACTGTTTTCTTTTTCTTTTATTTTGAAGTTTTATGAAACGCTGGCCAGAGTGATGAACTCAGACCAGGAAAGGCCTTTTGTGTGTAACGCTCCTGGCTGTTCTCAGGTGAGACGAAAACCAAATACGTTAAACCTGCATAGATATGTAGACAAAGAATGGCACAGGAATGTGTTAAACAAAAAAAAAAAATCTGATTCAAATTCAGTCATAATAACTGTCTTCTTAAGATTTCTTGCAGTTAATACTTTTACGTTGCATATTTCAATTTTGAACAGCGATTTCCCACAGAGGACCATCTGATGATACATCGACACAAGCATGAGATGACACTTAAGTTCCCCTCGATAAAGAATGACAACATGTTATCAGGTGAGTTACGCCGGCATCAATACAGACCCATTCAGGCGCTGGAGTGGGGCCGGTTTGTTTGGCGATGTGTGCCAAGGTGACTCATGCGCAGACACACTCGTCTGTCATTAGAAACCTTCATGGCACGTCCCGTACAAGCTGTAATGTAAATCACACACGGCCCGTGCAGTTACAGCTCTGTGTGTGCACTCCTCAGCAGAGTGCCGGGACGCTGACACACCGCAGACAAATCCTCACGTTGTATTAAGTTTCTCCTCCTCGCCGCTCGAGGTGATTTGCATTTTCCTGTCATCTGAGGTGACGGTAGTTTACAGTATCTGGAGTGTGAGATTGAAGAGTGAAATCAATCTGGTGTCAGGTGTCAATGCGAGACTAATCCATACTGATTGATTTCTATTCCTAGAAGCCTCCCTGAATCACCAGTCGTTGTCTGAAGTCTGGACTGGACCGCAGAATGTGTCCTCTTTATTATTTACAGAGCGGACGGCAGGATCAGGTTTTCTAGGCCGGGTGTCTTTAGCAGCTGCTGTTTGAGTTACAGCTCCGACCACATCTCGGTGTTAGATGCTGAACAAAGGGGAAAAAAAGGGGCCAATCACTCCTCAGAGGTTACAGCTAATGCACATGTGGGAGCATCCTAAAATTTAGATTTTTTTTTTCCTTTAGGTTTTCTTTTTAAAGTTCCACAAAGTGTGTTTTTGGCCTTTGAAATGATTCCAAAATCACCTTTAACGTCTGAAATCTGATATGTTTTCACCCGACCCCCCCTCAATGTGAAGTGGAACCCTTAACAAAGGAGACCCCCACTCATTTGGAAGGATCTGTACCATGTCAGCAAAATAGATGTCAAAAGATCATCTTCCTCTCACAGAAGAACATACTTCTGGATCAAATTTGAATCACTTTTATTTGTTTGTAGGGTGCTATCCATATGGTGTTCAGCTTTCGGGTTCACATTTGGCTGAAAATGTGCTTAAATGCACAATTTTAAATATACTGCAGTGATGTCATGCAATGTGTTCCACAAATATGGAAGTATAATCCAGCTTCAAGCACACTAATTCTAAAAATCCATCCTTAAATGTTCAGGTTTCTTTGAAAAAGACAATGCATTAACAATAGTACGCCTGTTGACCGTTTCTTTTGATTTTCAGACCAAACACCCACGCCGACACGGTTTCTGAAGAACTGCGAGGAGGTCGGACTGTTCAATGAGCTGGTGGACTGCTCCATTGAGCAGGAGTTTTGCAAAGCCCAAGAGGAGGAGGACAGCAAACAGGTACGTCAAAATAGAGAGCAAAGGTTGAAGCTAAAAAAAAAAAAACAAGAATAGAAAACCAAACTAACCAAAAGCCACAGCTGCCCGCAGGGGTTAGGTATGGTGGTTTTGAACCTTTATCTTGTGCGATCTCGACACCATCATAAATAACTGTCCCCACACCATGATCTGATACATTTCTGAGTTAATAAAACACCACAATTTATTAAAAAAAAAAAAAATTCAGAATCTTCTGCTTTACTTAACTTCTTTATAGACGTGTGTGTTAGATGTCAACTGCGTGATGCTCATTAGTTTTATAACCAGTAAACAAAATGTCTCAAATTAAAGTTAACACAGGTAGTGGAGATCAGGTTCCTCACCTTTAACTATAATCAACTCTCCAGTTTTTTCCTGAAAACCCTGAGACAGCTTCTTTAGAAAAATCAGTAAGAGCCGAGACGCCAAAATGTGGCTTTTTTTTTTTTTTTTTTAGGGAAAGTAATCATTTGTGCATAATAGAGCTACCCTCAGGAACCCTCACCTGAAGCACAGCTACTAGTCTAATCACCACAAGTCAGACTGCTTATCTAATGTCTGGGGAAGACGTGCAGTACATGCTGCAGCTAAGCTGCTGTCTGGGACGTCCGGCTGTGAAGCTTCCCTTAGCCTACCCAGTCTGCGTGGTTCATGATGGGAGGCTCTGCTAAGTCATCAGGAGGCGAGTCAGAGCAAGACGCTGTGGGAGCGAAAGACAAGAGGCAGCAAAAAGGCTTTAGCTAACGGACAGTTTGGATAAACAGCAGCGATGCAGAATAAAATAAAGTTGATATTACATTTTGTGACAAAATGTATTCGTGAAGCTGAACTTTATGAGCGTGATAGCTTTAACTGTTGGGAATTTTACTGTGTGTCACTATAGTCTGACACTATTTCTTGCAAAGTGGTAATTTTGAGTGATTTAGTACTCACCTTTATGCACAGAAATGAATAATTGTGTGAATTCTTAGTAAGCATTCACACTAAAGTGATTCTCCTGCTCCTTTCCGTACGTTTTTCGGCATGTAAAACTCAATCACGCTTTCAATGATTTCAGTAATCTTGGTATCAAAACTTTCAGCACGTTCAGGACATTACTGCTTGTATTTTTGGTATTCATAAACGTTATGGTTTTTGAAATATTGAGCGAAATATGCCCCATAGGAAGTTAATGAGAAAGTCTTCAAATGTAAAAATTTTTGCTTTTATTTTAGCAACATGCTAATGTTTTTGGCTAATTTATTTTACTGTTTTTTAAGGCTATTTTGGAGTTTAGCTAGTTTTTAAGCAATGAGCTAACTTTTTTGGCTAATTTGGCAGATAGCCTACGAGGTTTTTAATGCTAATTTGGAATTTGGCTAATATTTAAGTGACATGCTACCGTTTTTGGCTAATTTGTTATCTACTGAGGTTTTTATCGGCTAATTTAGCATCTATTTTAGCAACAGGTTCACTTTTTTGACTAATTTAGTTTACTGAGGAATTATAGGCTACTTTGGAGTTTAGCTAGTATTTAAGCAGCAAGCTAGCTTTTTGGCTAATTTGGCATCTACTGAGGTTTTT
>NC_050527.1:10434545-10436399 GCF_002922805.2 Oryzias melastigma
TTTGGCTAATTTGTTGTGCACTGAGGTTTTTATTGGCTAATTTAGCATCTATTTTAGCAACAGGTTAACTTTTTTGACTAACTTAGTTTACTGAAGAATTACAGCCTACCTTGGAGTTTAGCTACTATTTAAGCAACAAGCTAGCTTTTTGGCTAATTCGGCATCTACTGAGGTTTTTTGGACTAATTTGGAGTTCAGCTCATATTTAAGCAACACTAAATATTTTTGCAAAATTGGCATGTATTAGAGATTTTTAAGCAATTTTACTACAGATTTTTCATAAATTTAGGCAAACTTTGACACTCTTTCATAGTTCTTTAACAAAATTTCCAGTCTTTTAGCAAATTTTACATTTTTCAAATAGTTTTTGCATTTTCAGCAAATTCCTTCAGCAATTAAAGTAAATTGCATCACCATTTTCAGCAAAAAGTTATAACATCTTCAACGACCACTTTCAGCAAAAAGCAGTCACACTAGCATTATCGAAAGTAATGCAACTTTTCTAGTTAAAGAAAATCTATATTTTTATTAATACAGGACATTACAGAGTGAATTTTTCTTAAAAAAAAATAGAGCTAAATCAAAAGTTGTCAGAACCTGTACAAAACAGAAAACCTTGCAGAAAGCGATTAACATTGGTCCTTCATAGCTATTGAACCTGTGGGTGTTCAAAAACACATGGCCAATCAAATGCATATTTAAGTAGGGAGTTGGTTTTCTCTAACCACGTGTACTCTGCTTTTTCTCTTCAAAGAACATCTCCCTGCACGGCCAGGCAGGCCAAGGCCAGCACCAGCAGTCCCACTCGCGGATGGCCAGTCATGACACCAGCATAGTGATCCAGCAAGCCCTGCCTTCTCCTCAGTCCAGCTCCGTCATCACTCAGGCTCCCTCCACAAACAGACAAATAGGGTGAGTGAGCTACAAAAAAATGAAAAATCCAGTTAGGTGCACGTATATAAGATCCTCATAAATCAACCCATAGTAAACAATATTAGGTTTGCAACAGAAAAAATAAATATACTTTATTTCTTTTCTGTTCCTTCATCATATCTCATTAACGTACCTGCTGACAGACTGAAAATGATCCGACAAATTTGTGTCTTCTCACCTCATGTTTTGGTGAAAGCCTTAGGCTCAGCCTGGCCCCCTTTGTGTTTGTGACAGCTGTCATCTCCCCATAGTTTAGTTACATTAAGAGCGCTATACGTGAGGCTGGCACTACTGCGGCTCATTCAGTATTGTCCTCGAGCGTGAGCACGGCAAAGAGGCTCCCGCAGGACGCCGATGAGGTCACTGTTAAAGCCTCAGCTGTGAACTGCCCCTAAAACAGTTTCTTGTTTCATCTTTGAAAATAGTTCTTTTTAGTGCGTGGGAATGTCTGCCACCTTAGAGCTCTGTTGCTCTGAGACCCGTCTCTGATGGAGGCGGGGCTTTATCAGCAGTCTGCTTAGTGAAACTTCGTTACCTTTAACAGCGTTTGATGATTTCATATTTTGTGGGGGATTTTTCCCCAAAACTTTTTATGGATTTGGAACAAATTGTATATCTTATACATCATATTGTATTTGGTTGACTTTTTAAACTGATAAGCTTTATTGAAGTGTTCACATTGGACCCTATAGGAAGAACACATTGTTTTTTTGTAAATTTTTCAGTTTATTTGGTATTTTTTGCAGGATTTTCTATAGTTGTGTCGATCTCAAAGACTGCAAAATCTTACTGAACACAACCCATATTTCTTTGGTTGATTCATGTATGAAAATGACTTCTCTTAAAATCCTGACCAACTGTTAACCATCAACCAAAGATACACAGTCAGTTCAGGTTTTGCTTTTTTTGATGCACAGAACA
>NC_050527.1:10436538-10464592 GCF_002922805.2 Oryzias melastigma
CTGATAAGCTTTATTGAAGAGTGTTCACATTGGACCCTGTAGGAAGAACACATTGTTTTTAAGTAAATTTTTCAGTTTATTTGGTATTTTTTGCAGGATTTTCTATAACTGTGTCGATCTCAAAGACTGCAAAATCTTACTGAACACAACCCATATTTCTTTGGTTGATTCATGTGTGAAAATGACTTCTCTTAAAATCCTGACCAACTGTTAACCATCAACCAAAGATACACAGTCAGTTCAGGTTTTGCTTTTTTTGATGCACAGAACAAAATATGGCTATGCAAGTCAAATTATTTGCTCGCTAACACACTATTCAGCATCTACTGACAGTCCGCTGCTCATATAATTCCAACTCCAACCACAGTTCAGACTTGTGCCTCATCACAAACGCTCACCTGCTCTGTCCTCGTGTAGTCCTGTGTAGATTTACAGCTTTAAGAGCTGGTGAATATTGGATGGAGGGCCCATTTCTAAGCCTGACTGACACCTTGTCAGCCTCATTGTTGAGACCAGGGATGGAATTTCATCTTCTTGGAGGAGTGGCAATCACAGCTAGTAACAGAGACATGGCTGCTTTTACCTGAGTTCACCTGTCATTCTGAACTCTTTACCCCAATAAAAGACAAACTCGCTGCTTCTCCTGACAGCCTCCGATCATCACACAACCTCGTCTGACTTGATGAAATAGTTGTGGTTTTATTGTTTGTTTGCATCATTCATAATGGTTGTACTCCAGAAGCACTAAAAAGCCTCTTTGAACATTTGCCAGAGTTTTCAAAATGTGCCTATGAAACTGTGTTTATGAAATCTTGACACATGGAAAAGGATGAGTAGATTCACATGAGGGAAGGTTGAGACGGAAATGTTCACACCAGCAGGAAAAAAGACAGAGGAAGCTCCCTCTGCTCAAAAGCAGTTCTTCCACAGGAAGACATTCGACTATAGTCCCTGTGAACAGAGTTTCTCTACAGTAGCTTCCTTCAAAGAGAACGCGTTAGACACTTCACAGGCGCCAAATCTGAAAAAATTGGGGAAGGCAGCTGAAGGTCAGATCAGTTTTCTGCTATAACCTGTACGGTTATCCTGTCAGGTCACTAAACTAAAACTAAAATCTGTTTAACTATGCAAAAAAGACAGTTGTGTAGGAATAACAAAGAGATTGCGTATGTGCTTATGCATCATTCAGTCTCCAGGCACTTCATGCAGCTCTGTTGTGATTGCCTCTAAATGAGATATCAAAGACAGTTTAATTCCGCTTCTATCTCCTTCCTCATTTTGCTCCTCTGCTCTGCTGAGTGCGAGCATCCGATGAATTAGGATAACAAGTCATTTTCATTGCTCCACAATGTTTACTAAAGAGCTTTGAGGCTTGGAATCAATTAGGATTGGCTTTCCTCAAGTCCATTTACTTTAGATCTGCACCGAGCCTGCAGCTGTGAAACCTGAGGACTCCTCTCCTCTCCTTGAATTTTTTTTCCCTTCTCCTTCTCTTCTGCCCCGAGTCCTTAAACGAAATCTTCGGGGAGCCGCGCTGACACAAACCAGTGTTAAAATCAGGTATGAGAAACGGCCAGCAGATCTTAATGTCACGGATATCATTATCATACAAAGGAAAGTGGTGTCCAACGGCTGCGAACGCTCTCTGCTTCGTGATTGGAAACATCTGGCGCTGAGTTATGTCAGAGTTAAATGTGTTGGACATTACTAGTTTAACATGTGAGATGCAACACGGTGAGGAAACCTCAACCTTTTGACTTTTAAAAGCCAATGTGTGAATAGATCTGTGTGGGCACGAGGCATTGACATTTTTTGTGGAAAAACAGCAAAAATCAGTTCAGTTTTTGCTTTTCTCTTAGCTCCAATAAGCTAAATTTGTGGATTTTTAAGATAAAGTTAATCCTATAGTAATACCTATGAAAACATATCTACTTGGATATTAGTTGCAAAAAAAAAAAAATAAATAATGCAATGCACTACAATCAATATTTACATTTTCATGCTGCTGTGTACTTTCCAGAGACCTGAACCTTCGTCAACTTACATGCATATATTGCAAAATTAAAGGGGGCTAAAATATTTTTAAAAGACTTACTAACCCCATGTGAACCTTAAATGTGTGATCACCAAAACCATCGATAGATGATGTCAGAAGCTTATGCTAAAAGTCATCTAACCACCAAGTTATTTTTCCATTTTGAGGGCCGTTTCCAAATAGATATATGTTTTGCTCAACTGTTTATATTTTTTTTTTTTTTTTGTATCCATTTGCAGTTGGCAGTTTCTACCCATACTCTGGGGCTGGGAGGATTTAGCTCTATAGTTGTATTGATGGTTTCATTGGTTGGTTTCAGGGTGCACTGCATGCAATGCTACATCATCTCATATCATTTGAGCTTGAAGGAAGTGTATTTGTGGTTTTGTTTCCCATGCTGCTTTAAATGCTCAGTAGTTTTCACACCTTAGCCGCCCAGATACTTGTGGTCCATGTTTTTGCCTTTAGAGGAAGTTGCACAAATAGATGATGGTCTTCGCGCCTTCTGAGCAGCAATATTTCTTGCAGAGCTCCGGCTCGTATACATATTTGTTTTAAACATCCTGTGCTTTGTTTTTTTCTCTTTACAAAGGCATTTTGTAGAGTGCTTGCTAGTTTGGTAAAATGACCTGTCAAATCATTTTGGTATAGTACCCACAGTTCTTTTTTTATTTCTTTTTATTTTTTTTCAGGAAAGATGAGGAATTCATGAGCATTCATACAGATTTGGTTCCCGCCTGTGTGTCAGAGTGTCCTTGGGCGAGACACTGAACCCCACATGGCTTCTGGTGTCAGTGTTAGGCATGTGTGTGAATGTGTGTGTGTGCATGGGTAAGTGAGATTGTGATTGTGTGATTGTGAGGCGCTTTGGGCCCTCAAGAAAGGTAGAAAAGTGCTGTATAAGTCATGGCGGGGGAAAAAATACATTTTTAGATGCATCCATTATGATCCATAAACAATTCTGAATTATTTTATATATTTTAAATGATCAATAATTGAAAGTTATTAATGTTAAAATGTGACATCCTGTTTAAGGTTGTTAAGTTCAGGGAACAATTTTTCCTTTTGATGATGTGAAAGATTTTTGATTATCAAAAGAAATCCTTTTCATGTCAGAATTTTTATTTTCTCAGTAAAAGTTAAGCAAATAAAGGAGCCACACATCCTTTAGAAAAAGAAGGATTTGTGTTTATGTTATTGGTATTTTTATGAGAAATATAAATACACGAGTATTTATTGGCATTTAGAGAAAGTTCCAAATATGAAACAGTTTATAACTTTTATTAGAGGTTCACTAGACTTCCTTTCAAAATAAAATACTTTTTCAGTCACAAAGAGACAAATTAAGCAAATCTAGTGGTAGGTAGTGTTACGTCAGCATTAAAAATATATATATATATATATATTTTTAAATGTTTGTAGTGTTTCTTACCCAGAAACTTTTCAAATTAAAACCGAGCTCATTAACTATATTATTTGAACCATGAGGCAGAGTAAGACACTGGAATTTGTCAAAATGTTTAGTTCTCGATTATCTAACCACTATGGCTTCTGTGCTTTGGAGGTTCGCAGAGTGATACATTTTTTTTTAACTTTTTTTTCTAACTTCACTTTACAGTGATTTTTTTAAACTAAAAACATTGATTTTTCTTTATCAAGAGAGCCACCATTGAAGGGTAAAAGAGCCAGACGTGGCTCTGGAGGTTACAGACCTCTGATCAAGTGTTTTGTAGTAAAGAGAAACATTTCTAAAAAAAAATACAGATCTGAATGCACTGATAATTGTTTAATGATCAAATGGAAAAGGTGTCTCGACTTTCCAAACTCTATATACCCCATTTACCACAAAGTTTAACAGTAGATTATCAAGCTGTTTTTTGAAAATATTCTTTCTTCTGCATTAAACATGGAATTATTAATCAATGTAATTTATTAATCGATTTATTTTCCTACACGATCCAACCAGATCAATCTATCTGAGGCAAGCTTTTAATGGAATCATAATACCGTTATAAAACAGTTTCAAAATAAAATAAACTGATGATACCACTTTGGTTGAGACATGGTAGGTTTATTTTACTATGACATAAAAATGACCATCACAGCAGGCTAAAGACGTGTAATCATTTCATAATTACAGCCCAGTGTGTGCAAACACTTGGAATTTTGTAGACATATGACCATACAGTGTGGTATAATGTTCTAACAATTTTGAAGTGTTTAAACAGCAGTGGGCTGAACTTTTCTGAAACTAAAATGTGAATAGATTTGACAGTAACTCTTGTTTACTTGTTTGTTTGTTCACATATTGAATTTACACTTGAAGAAATCTGTAAACCTTCCCCTGCTCTGTTCAGTAGCAGGTATTTATCTCTGAATCCCACTTGTTGAAGTTTTGGCTAAAGATGTCTAGGATTGACTTTAGGTCAGTGAATCGGATCGAATCGGATCATTCAAAATGAACCAATGATATCGAGTACGAATCGTTTCAAAAGTCACAAATTATGATGTGAATCAAATCATTGTTATTTGTTACAACACTTAAAAATATGACAAAAAACACACAACTATTTCAAACTCATTACAGAAATAATGAAATACATGATTTGAAAATAGAATACAAACAAACAAAAACAATACAGTTATGTCACATTTGATTCATTAATTTTTTGTAATTAATAACTAAAGTCAGTAGAGTTTGATTTATTGCCTGAAAATGAGTGGGAAGATGCAAACTTATACATAACTAAAAGTTTTAAGAGGTGTAGTTACTAATATTTGACATTGATTCTGAAACAAAAAAGTTAATATGATATTGTCACAGAGTGATATAAAGTTTACTAACTCCTTTAGTTTGAGTGACAGTTTATTAGTGCAGAGAAACCGAGGCTTCACTCAACTTCACAGGCAGAACAATGTTCCCTTTATTATTGTTTACAACTTAAATTCACAAAACTGTCATAAGACACGACGTGTTTCCCATGAAGACACTCTCTTTATTTATTAGTCAATGTGTATAAATTGTAGGTTCACTGCTAAATTAATAGGCAGCAGGTAGATGAACGCACAGAGCAATCAGCTGAAAAACTGCAAGAAGAAAGAAAGAGGGGAAAAGCAGGATGTACATCTGACCTGAATTAAGATGAGCTCATTGTGTACTGCAGTGGGTTTAATAGTGCGTTTGTCGAGGAACGCCCAGAATCTGTTCCCTCTCATTCCAGCGGGTCTGTGTCATCCCTGCCCCGGGGCCACCACACATGCAGGCTCCTGCAAAAGCAACTCACACACTGGGATGTGCCTCTCAGCTGCGGAGAGCGCTGGGATCACAACACGAGGATGTGTGGAAAAGGAGGGATCAGAGGTGGCCAGGGAGGAGGAAAAATGGGATCAGAGGTAGATGGGGGGGAGAGGAAAAGGGTATTAGGAGACAGATTGGGGATGTGGAAATGGGGGGATCAGGTGGAGAAGAGCTTTAGCAAGATGGAAACCAGTTGGGTGGATGAGAGGATGGGACCATTGTTTGCACAAGAAAAGGGAAAAGACGGATCGTGTTTGGATGTGGATGAAATCGGTGAGGATGAAGAGATCAGAGCTATGGTGAAAGGTGACAAAAAGTCGATTTTAGATGAAAAACGCCACATGTGGAAAGTAATTGGAAACACAAGGAGGTGTATGTCAGCTGTTACATAAACAGTCAGGTTACAAACATGACTCGTTACCTGATTCAGAATGACTGCAGAGCTTACAGGTCCCGACTTGAAAAGCATCACTCCTATCTTCAACCAGTGACATCTGATGTTGAACATCATGTTTGATGAATAATTCATAAGCATTCCTGAGATATATTCTGGCACAGATTTACTCGAAGCCCCCCCAATACGAGGACAAATCCCGTGAAGCCCCCTCCCAGCATCCATCTCTTCACTTGCCCACTAATAAAAGTCAGCTTGTGTTGTAACCCATTACTGCTGATTTATTTGATCAGATTCATATTATTTCCTTAGTCCAAACCCTGTGGCACTCTCCTCCCACCAGTGATTAAAGGCAGTAAATCAGGGGCAGGTCCTGTGTAGTGTTTACCCAAAGAGCCAGGCAGCTGCAAGCTGTTTGAGGCCCTTGTTTCTCTCTCTGTTTACCTCTGTTTCCATGGTGACTGCACCACCATCTCCCAAATGTCTGGAACTTGGCCCTGGGATGTTTTGGTTACGTTCAAAAGTTTTTCGCTGCTGTGTCTACCCATAACTAGCAGTGACTTCACCCTGCGAGGAGCCAGTGCAGTGATGTTGGATGAGTCGCAGAGGGAAAGAGGGAAAAAGGAGTAGAGGAGGGAGGGACAAAATCAAGGGGTAGGCAGGCACTGGGTGGGGGGAGGGCGAAAAGCCAAGAGCATTACATCATTGCTGGAGCCAATTCAAAAAGGGAAGGATGTGAGTCAGTGAACTGACTGCACCTCTCTCCTTCTCTCGCTCCTTTCGGATGATGGCCAAGCCTCTTGTGTTGAGGACCATCGCACTTGAGTTGACTGGGACAGTTAAGCATTGTGTGTGTGCAGGTTAACTAACTAGAGGCATACTCTAAACTGTACTGGAGAGGACAAATGAAGATGAATAAACCAAGGGAGGAAATGATTCAAGTCAGGAAGAGGATCACAGTGGGGTGAAGGTGGGAAGAGGTTTGTGGTAGATCTGTGATTGTGGGGGATCCAGCCCGAGAAGAGGCACTCGGTAATGTGAGAGTGCAGAGACAGGACAGCATAGTGTCTACCTGCTGCCTCCTGGGGCCCAAAAGCCCCTCAGTGGAGCCGCAGGCTGTCATTACTTCTTTATGCACACACACAAACACATGCTCATAATGTTACACACATGCACTTATCTTGTTTTCATGAGTGGACAAAAATTGCCGGCAAATTCCAGCTCCACAGGTTTAAGTTTGTGCCTAAAAGATTCACAATCATAAACACCTGAGATGTCAGACATCGTGAAACAATAAAAAAACAGTTTTCTATCTTAGATTTTTCTTTATAAGCAGCTGCTGCCAAGGTTTATGTCAAGTTTATGTCAAGACGAGTCAGTCAGCACAATGAAATTGTAGTCTAAGCAAGAATAATAAGCATTTATTCAATGATTAGGAAGGTTTTTTTTTTTTTTTAGAAAATATTGGATAAAGTCAGCATAGACTTTCAGATCATTTTATATTATTATTATTATTAATAACGGATCGATGTTATCTTGCATAATTGTGACAGGATATATTTTATGGAGGGCAAAATCTTTTGGGATATTTATATTTTCATTTTTTTTTCATATAAAATGACCTACAAGTAAAAAAATTGAAAGTTTTTCACTTTTAACGTCTTTCTGACTTATATTATTTTGACAGAATATTTTATTATGGAGAGTAAAATATTGAAAGTTATTTAAGTTTTTAGTTGATTTATTCTAGAATAATATTCCTGTCACTTTTTATTCATATTTATGTTTAAAAAGTTACATTTTTAAAGTTTAGAAATGTTTTTTTATTTTTTATTTGTTCAATAAATGTTTGTCCTGTTCATCCTACTGTGAGTTTTGGATTTTGGCGCCCTGTGTGATTGAGTTTGACACCCCTGGTTTAGTTGATACCCATTCACAGGAGTTGCAGTTAAACAACTGGTTTTTCTCTCAACTGGATAAGCAGGTTGTGTTTTGCAGCACATGGTGATGACAGATAGAGCTTGTTACAGAGCTGCAGCAGTAAAACGTGCACATTTGGCGTGCTGCGCTCTCTAAAGCCAGAGCCTGACAGAACTGTGGTGTCTCCTGCCTGTATGTGATACAAATGTCTCTCTTCATCTGTTTCATGAAACCTGATTTCTTTGCTGTAAAAGTATTCGGCTTGAATCTTTTTGCATGTTTACCTGTGCAGGTTTTATTTGTAGCTTCCATAATTCAAAATAATACATTGATTTGTTGGTAGTTTTAAATGATAATACTTTAAATCCTATCATAAACAAAGAGTTTAATTTATCATGCAGGGCAAACATTTGCAACACACAGGAAGGAAATGTTTGTAGAACATTAGAAAAACAATACCGCAAATTATTTGAGATGGTCTAATCTGTTATTTAAAAACGATTGTCATTTCAGCCTCTGCTGCAGCATCCAAAAATGGTAACTGAAACTATAGTAAGAAGGAAGCCAGAAGGCTGTTTTTAGAGCATCTGATTGGATGAGGGTGCATTGGTGCTGTTGCATGACAGCAATGAATATGTCTTAATCCACACACGTTCAATGCTGAACGTCAATAAATATTCTGTGTGGCCAGGTTTTCTTCAACTGCTTCTTGCTAGTGAAAGATAAACAGTTTTGCTTTTTAACACATTTTTGACCACAGCTTCAGAAAACCACCGCCATGGGATTGTTGTTTTATCGAGTCCAAATGTTGAGAGAAACCGAGAAACCGCCACAACACACACCTTCACCACTTTCCCATGTGGAAATATTTGGATTCCCATCGTTGCTCAGATGTCACATGTGCCTTTAAATAAGTGTGATTGTGATAAATTGGGACGCTGGACAGGAGTGACACACAGTCAGGATGGTAATGATCCAGTTTGTGTGTGGAGCAATCTAAAGCGTCTGGAGTGTAAATGCACAAATTTAGGTCTGGAAAAATACAGGTATTTTTTCAGGTGGTGCAGCTTTTTTTTTCACTGCTTTCTTACTCACTTTGAATTTTGTCCATTGATCACATTGGATGTAGCTGACCAAAATGTTTCTCGCTTGTCCTCCTTAATGCTCTGCGGAAGCTGATCTGTATTGACTGGCGAGCAGCGGTGTTCATCATGATGATACAGATAATGGGAGAATTATTGATTCTTCTGCAGGCTATTCAAGAGGTGCTATCAGAATAAACAGTAACTCTTTGCAGGTAGATGTAGCAGCGCCCTGCAGCTGGTGTTTATACTAGCCGGGATTTGGTGGTATTTGTATAAATGATGTCAATGCGAGCAGATGTTTCAAGTGTGGGTGTTGGACTGGTGCAGCTCAGAGCCACTGACTGAGACAGGTCCGCTGTCATTATTTTGAGCTCAGTCTGGGCCTCTGTGAGAGTGATTTGTGGAGTATGACTGTCAGCATGTGTTTGTGGTCAATGGAGACTTTCTGTTTCAGGATTTCCAGTCAAATTCCCTAAATTAGATTATCTTTATTCTCATCCTATATAGTTGTGAAGTAAAGTATTTTGTAATTGTCATCAAGCATCCGGACTACTAGGTTTTCAAAACTGATTTATTGAAATCGAAACAATGTTTATTTACTAAATGCAAAATCAATCGTCCATTAAAGTCATTTTTTATATTTTTAGTGTTTTTGTTTTTAATTTACAGTTAAATTGTCTCTTTTTAATTTTATTGTTAAAAGTAAAAAAATCCAGTTAAAATAACAAATTTACAATATTTTGAGGTATCTTTATTAAAAACATTATTTTTTTAAATCATTTTGTAAACTCAATAGATTTAATAAAAAAAAAATCACACAAAGATTATTTTCTTTTGCCATTTATAATAAAAATGTAGCCATTTTTTGTTTTGATTATCCTCCTTTATAAAGTATTTTAAACTTTCTTTTTCAAAGTTTACATGAACTAAAATGTTCTAGATTTAATCTGTTTTTTTAAAGCATGTCTGACACTGCAACTTTTAATTGAACTGTTTCAAAAAAATGGAAACACAGTTCTTCACAATCCTTTATTTAAATCAGTTTTTTTATTGCACATGTCTTTGTGCTACACAGCATAAACGGTGTTATACTCAGCATAACTATCAAAACATTCCAGCACTTATTTGTGTGTGCACGTGCTTCCAGACCTGTCCCCGGCTCTCTGTCCTCACTGCTGCACCTACGGAACAGACAGAGACAGCCTCTGCCAGCCTCCATGCCTGGAACGCTGCCAGACCCGACCATGCCGGGCTCCTCTGCTGTGTTGATGCCTGTGAGTACACCGAACGATCCTGTTCACTAATGAATGCATCCAGAAACAGAATCAGATACCCAACCTGTGACAGTCCACTGCATTTAACTGAATATAAACTGTTTTATCTGTTTATGAAATTACTCAAAATCCATTTTCAAATTTATGTGTTGTTAAAGTGGAGATAAAAGGTCCTGTATTTGGCCTAAAGCTTCTAAGTCAAAAGTCAAATCAGGAATTTTGTTGTGGAGTCGGAGTGAAAGGCCCCACTTTTTGATGTACGACTCAAACATTATCTACAAATAGAAGATGTGCAATTCAGACAAACCTCCAAATTTCTAGCGATGTGACTTGTGGTCTTAGCGTAGCACCAGACCTCTCACGCCCAGTCGTATGGAAAAATCCCACCCATGTTTATTAAATTAAAAGCAAAGTGATTTGGGGCGAGATTGACGGTCCAGGAAAGGGGTGCAGGTTTGGGTGATATTTTTACACAAAACACACTTAGTGCAATTAAGTCTGTGTGTCAGGTTGGGGACCTCGGCCTCTGTGGACGCACAGGGAGGAGGAGGAGGGTCAGGCAAGTGGGGGGGGGCAGCTTCTCGCTTCTCAACCAGTGAGAGTTCAGCAGCTGGATACACACGCACACTTAGCGTCAACTGAGCCCCTTAAACAAAGGTTTCTTCTTTCCTGCTTACATTGCATGGCCACCACGACTCACATTATCAGCCCGCGCAGGTGACCTTTCACCCCTGTCGGCTTACCCAGCTGATTTCCTTGCATTCAGGTTTCAGCCGTGCTGTGTGACCAGTCCGACCGGGGTCAGTCAAAAGACAGCACACAAACATTGACTGTTAAAACGGAATCATATATCATGGATCTCATATATATATATTTATACATATAAACATATATATAAGTATATATACATGAGGCTGACAAAAGCTCACTAGGCCATCGAAAACATACCCATGTTGCATGGGTTTCCTGTGTTAAGTCCCTCTATTCTGGCTTCCTGTTTCACAGCAGCTCCAGTTATTATCACTCTATGTTGTGCACAGGTTACCCTGTCATGTGAACCAAGCCCCTCATGTCTTCTCATCCTCTGTTGTTCATCAGAGGAAACGCCTCACACTTTAACGCTCGACCTTTTATCTTAAAATCAGTGATGACATCTCGTCAGGATGTGAAGAGCCTCCATAAACAGAGCAAAAACACTAATGGATAACTTAAGTGTTTGTGGTTTTCAGAAGGTCAAATTTGGACTGTTTCCATATCGTTGTCGTCTTCAGATGGAGAGACAGATGTCTATGGGTTCCAATATGATGGGCATGCAAAGCCCCGCCCACAGCAACTCCTGCTCCTCCACTCACATTCCCTCCATGCACTCAGAAGCCAAACTGGTGAGTATACGCAAGTATTCACATGGACACACGCACATATGTTGCAACTTTCTTTTCCACTCGGCTCTGCCAGCAAAGCTGCGCTCTTAGGCCTGTGTGGATTTCATCATCTGGTGTGTAATCAAAGCTGCGCCTGAACCTGCCAGTGCAGCGCTGGAGACTCGCTGGAATAATGGGGCCTTTATGCGAACGCGGCTCGACTGCCCACTGACTGCCTGATGTATATCTTAATGTACAGAACATGTTCTGTAAGTCCTGTAACTTGTTAGCACTGGTTCAACACAGTGGGAAAAAAATCAAATGACCTCATCTTTTACAAAGCAGGCAGTTATAGCCAAAGGAGTGACCAAGGAATAAAGTAAAGAAATATGATTGGTTATAAAGTTCAAGACATATTAAAAAATTACTAGTTAATAACCTGAAGAAAAGTCTTTTTTTTCTTTCCAGGCTAGAAACGCTGCCCCCTTAAAAGAAGACAGCCTGTCCAGTCAGTTCAGTTCAGTAGATAGGGGCTGATTAATACCATAGCAACAACCAATTGTTGCTTTCAAAATAAATGGGAAGAGTCATAACTTGGGTTTCAAAAAGATCACACCTCTTTGTGCTCAAAGAGGCTCGCAGATAGCCGAGTTTTGTGGGGAGAAACGTCTGGTAGAGAACGAGGAGGTAGCAGAGGTCATTAGAAGAGTTATTGCTCTGATAGTGGAGAGTGGGAGCAGTCCCAGGGCATTTAATTCTCCCTCTTCCTCATGCTCTTTCAAGATTGATCGCCTTTGTAGTCTTTTGAGTCTCCTCAGCTGTTCCTATGGTAACACACTGGGGTAACACAATATTAGTGTATTAGGCTTATCTCTCCTCTGGCCGTCATCCAGACACATCTTACTCTTCGCTACCCCCCCCACCCCCTCTCCTATCTGTGTAATTGAATTGTAAATGCTCTGTTAGCTCTCCTCTAAACATATGCACTCACTAAATGGCTGCAGGCCCCTTTACCGCGCAACTTTCTGGTTACTATTCGGACACGAGGTGCAGCTTGGAAATGCGCACCGATTGAGATTCTGTCTAATCGCCACTGATGGAATGCCACGATTGTGGCCAAAAAGTGAGAGACTAATTGTGTTATCTGGGTGCGATCTCCAGAATAGTTTTCATAAGCATGGTCAGGGTCTCTAATGTCTGTAATATCCTCGCTCGGGCCAGGTCGATAAATACGGCTTCGCTATCGGGTAACTGGGCCATGATCAGGCCCATGTGTCCCCAGCGACGTTCTCAATCCGGCTCTAATCGCATTACCCCTACGATGTTGACTTTCCTCCAATGGGAAATCTCCGCACTGTAACCCCACACCTCCGAGGAGCGGACCCGGATACACTCTTTCTGCTCAACGTTTACACAGCCAGAGCAAAAAGGAGGAGACAGAGTGGGGCTTTGATAGGCATGATGGATAAGATAGACGGGAAAAGCAGGGGAGTTGAAAGGTGAGAAACGGTATTGATGTTCTAACAAACCAGAGTGAGCAAAACTTTTTTCTACTCTTTGCTTTTGTGTGCATTCTACTCATATATGTGATTGTTTGGTAGAATTTTTGCAATTGTAAGCATTGGTTGTAGAATTATGACCTCCCCTGCCAAAGAAAACACGCCCAGAGCCCGGGCTAATGAAGGCTAATTGATTTTGTGGTGGGCCAGAGCAGTAGGGAGGCCTGTCTCTGGTGTAAATAGTTAATGAGCCAAAGGACTGCTGTGGCCCCTGGGGGACTCATATCTCACTCTCAGCTCTCTGTTTGTGCTCTGTGGGTCAAAGACTGTATCTGCATCACTGCCTTTATTTTGCTGCCGAGATTTTCCCCTTAAGTGCCATCATTTAAGTGGTGCAACACAGCCTGATAGAGGAATAATTGGCTCGTATGCTTTCCTTAATGCTTCAAGTTTGCCGTCTGGGGGTGTTTCTAAGAGCGGAATGCTTTATGAGCTTTGGTTCTTTTTTCTTCTTCTGAAGGACAGGGTACTCATGGTGCCGGGTGTGGTTGAGTTCTGCTCTGTTGTGGTCTGGGGAATTGAATGGTGCGTGTTGTGCGCTGGAGGTTGTGGGATAACTGACCCTTGCAGTGCAGAGGAAACACAGCAGAGACGAGGCCAAGTTCCACAGCACGCCAGCCAAGCCATTACATCACCACTTAGGGCCAGCTCTCCACAGGGCCTTGCAAACATTCGTGTACATGCAGGCTGCTGCCCTCGCATGGGGACGTGCACCTCCAAAGCCACAACACGCCGAGAGAGAGACGCTTCAGTACTTGTGGCAAGCCATTAACATCCATGCATGCTGAGGAAACAGTATCAACATGTCACTTCTCCCTACAAACATTCATTTTACGCTCTGATTGTTTGAGATCTTTCACGTGTGGAGGTTGGTACTCATGAGGATCGGTTTAATCGGAAAGACCGAACAAGTCTTATCGTGTTTTTTTTGTTTTTTTTCCAAAACACATCTGTAAAAGCTCACAGCAGCACGACTTAAGTCAAGCCAGTAAGCAGTGAACTTTTGCACTGATTTTTTTTTTTTTGTCTTTGAACGAGCGCCACGCTTTCCGCACATCCTGCCTGCGTTCTAATTTCAGACAGAACAGCCTTGAAACTTTTAGCTGCTGCTGCATAAAAATGTGTTACTTATTATCTCCCAATTATTTATTGTTTACATTGTTACCAAGGACAATAAATTTGTCACTAAGGTGGTGAGATTTTTATGCAGTAAACAATACTATATGTTCATTCACCACAGCCTGCGTGGAACTGGCACTCGATCGGTGAATGACATAATTCCTGGCATCCTCTAAATATGCTCCTTTTTCTCTAGAAGGAGGGGAAAAAATTGCAATTTTCTTGAACAAAAATACATGATTTGCACATTAGTGGGGTTAAAATGAATATAATTCTATTTCTTGAAGATCACATGTTTAAGTGGTAGCTGTAGAGTTGCAGCATCCATAAGGACTACAGATTAAGGTGAATATTTGATGCCAAATCTCAGTAGTGTGATAAAAAAAAATTCAAAATAAAAGCAGTAAAAACATCACCATGGTTTTTACACGGTGGCAGCAAAGCACATCAGATTGAACTTGTACCAAAAGAGTTGGCAATGCACAATCAGTGCCTACTTCTGGATAAATAGTGTTATTGTCAGGGTGCGATGTCATTGAGCGGTGACGTTAGCTAAGAGCAGCTGAATCTGCAGGCCGCTACATGTTTGGCGTATACATTTGAATGCACGCTCATTGTTTGCACTTGTAGCGCATTGTCTGGGTGATGCCATCCTCTCTGGTACTTATTGTCCTTGGAGTCGAAGCACATCTTTAGACAAAGAAGATTAAAGCAAGCCATTAAGGCAGAGTTTACACATGGTTTAGATTCAGAGCTGTTATGTGCATATTTGTGGTGAGCTAAATGCTCATGGATGTAGATGTGCAGTTTGCATGTTCTTTTTTTTTCCTCCCTGAAGGTTTTTCTTTTGTCATGAAAGTAAGTGGGTTTTTTTTTTTTTAACGGAGTGGAGTGCACGGCTCAGGAGCTGCTGGATCGCTGTGGCAGCCACTTTATCGGTGCTGGATATAAACCAGAGAGGGGCCCCCTCTCCCACCGCTTCCTCTTTGTTGCCAACACCAAAGACTTAGTCTAATTTTAATCAACAGTATGTGAAAATACCTGGAGTTGTTGCAAGGTTTTAAAATAAGCATTGCACTCAACCAGTGTGATCCACTTTTAAAGCAGGAATTAGTCATACATTTTCCAGTAATTGGCATAATTATTTGGGATGCTTTTGTAGAATGCTGAACAGTATCCATATAGCTTCTACTAAGATTAAAAGTTCAACGTTGAGTGCTTTTACAAGGACTTTTTTGTAATTGCTCAGACTTTATTCTGAAAAGAGATTTAAGTTTTCTCCTTGATCTACAGACTGTCATCACAACAAAACAAACAGTTTATTTGTGTTTTGCAAGTATTTTTCATTATTACTTGGCTAAAACATCTTTGTTCATCAGTTTGACACTTCATCTCCTGCATTTGGAGTTTGTCTTCCTCCCAGTGACATAAACACTCAGAGGCTGAATGGGATCATCAGCGCTCAGTCACTTTCAAGTGTCTCTTAAGTTACGTTACTGCACAGGTTCAACTTTTGCTAGGCTATTCCAGTACTTATTTATAGAATCTTTTTCACCCTCACTACTTATTTGCGTCACGGAGTCTTTCAGATGTTTGATTGCATTTTAAAGGAAGCGACAACTGATTGGGCATCCGTGTTTGCGAGGGCAAAGTGGGCAGTTGTGGCGGAGAGTGTTGCATCTGTTTGTCTTTGCACAGGCGCGTGTTGTTTTAGGGGTGCTGCTGGGAGGTGAGAGTGAAGGCCATTTCGCCATGGTTCACGGCTTTTGAATGAGATGGGACTCAAGTAGAGCCAAGCTTGGATAAACTCACTGCATCAACACACAGGCCAGCCTGGACTGGTCCATCCAAAATGAGCCTGTCTAAGCAGTGGAAAAAGCACTCGCAGTACTTTAAAATAACCTTTTTGAGACACGGAGGGATTATTTGAAAAAAGGGTTATGTTTTGAGTCAAAGATAATTCGTTTTTCAAAATGAGTCTGTGTCAGGGGTCAGGGGACCTTTTTTTGTTAAAATGCTAAACGTATCCTTTATTTTATTTTTTTTTACTTTTAGCTTTGTGAAAACAGAAAAATAACTAAACAAATAAAACCACAACTTTTTTTTTAATAACAGAGGCATGATTTTAAATATAGTCACAATAAAAGTACATTTTTCCAACCCTTTTCCCTAAAATGTACAAATCCGCCCAGTCCTGTAGCTGCTTAGTACTTTAGTGTTATTTGTATTGGTGCTTCAGGTGTCTTTGACACTCTGAGGCACTCTGTGTGTTCAGCATGGTGACAGTGAATGCAGTGATAACCATGTAGGCTGCACTGGAGCAGGGCTTTACAAGAAGGGGACCGGCGAGGATCTGCAGACCGGAGTCAGAGGCCCATCCATTAACTTGACAGGGTGCAGAAGCTGCCAAGAGTATGAGCGCATGCTTTGGAGCATGCTCCTTAGTGGGCGTGCTCCTCGCTGCGCCCATACCGCCTCGGTTCCTCCAAGCACCAGCAGAGCGCCGGGCCCTGGCAGAACAGCCAGTCTATGTCCACCTCCCCGACTGCGTCTGGAACCACAGGGAAGCTCTGTTCGGCTCTACCCCGACCAGCTTAGAACCGCCCGAGAGAGAGAGAGAGAGAGAGATGGGGGCGATGCTGAAGCACAGCGCTCCCATCAGACTGTCTGTCTCACCGTTCCCCGAGGAAATCAGTTTAACAGTCCCCGGCTCTTGGCAAGCAGAGGCGGAGGGGGTGGAAGGGCAGGGAAGAGGTGTACATGCTTGAGAGAAGAAGAGGAAGGGAGGGGAGGGTGTTACTGCCTTTTTGGGCAAAAGGGAAATCTAATAAAATTGAACTAATGGGGGTTTGGAGTTTGAGTGGACAGAGAAGGGGCTTTACGGACTGGCACGGGTGGAGATGAGAAGGACAGAGCAGAGCTGCAGCTGGTGAACCCATGTGGAGTTTAAACCTCGGCATACATGGTTTCTGCATGGAAATGGTGCATCATGCAATTAGAAAACCATGCTAGTCTCAACAAAAATCTGACAGATATAGGGATGCTTTCGTATTTGTTTTAATGAAAAAATGTCCTTCTAAAACTTTGATCTTTTTGCCAGGAAATTAAGACTCTACAGACGGGTTAAATCTTTCAAAGTTGCTTCAAGGCGCCGGAGGGCCACAGGTCCCTTGATAGCACACTGCTCCACTTTTAAAAGGAATAAAAGTGCTCACCCTGACCCCGCTGAATTTGATTTACCTATCCTGAGCCACGCATGGTCTTCTCCCTTTGTACCTGCTCCGTGCTCCTGCTTTCTCCTCCCAGGGTTAATAGATATGAAGTCATCAGATGGGGAGAAACCTGAGTGTCTTCTCAGGATGTGCCCAGAGCACTCACGGGGACATCATTCAAAGGCCGTGGTGTCAGCCAGAGGAAGCAGCCATTAATAAATATCATTAATGGATGATCACCTGGTATCCCTGAAACCACATAAATGAGACTCTCCTAAAAATGGAGTGGGAGTGGCGAGGTCAGAGGGCAAAGGTCTGAGAAGAGATAGCTTCCCTCTGGGCAAAAAAAAGGCTGAATCAGGAATGGTGCTTTCACAGTGAAAAATCAATAACTCCAAAGAGAGAATGCATGAAATGTGGTGTCAAGCAAGTGCATGTTTTTATGCCTCTAGTTGACAGAATTATGGTGGAAGAAGCAGATTTTTTTTAATGGCCTCCAAAGTTGTCTCCCCATCGTGTCTTGCTTTGTTTTCCATTTTCCAGCAGGTCAGACAGTGCCGGGATAGGCCGAGTGCCATCCCATCTGCAGGAGCTCTCTGCTGCCACAGGCTAACACCTGCACCGATTTAATAACTGTTTTCTGTGGCAGCCATCTTGCTGTAGAAGACATGTACATGTATGCGGGTGTTATTAGACTTAAATGCACATTGTGGTTAAGTTCATGCGCTCAGCACAGTCTGGGGAAATGCAACCATGTGTTAAAGAGTCATTAGGGAGCTGATGAAGGTGTGTGAGAGTCACAGCCTGCTCATCATCACTCTGCTAACATCCCTTAGTTGCGTCACTGTGGTTCTGGATACAAAGACTTAAGTTTTGGCTGAGCGGGATTTAAGTAAGCTGCGTCCATTCTGCAGCTGCAGCAGAGGCAGACGCTTGTGCAGAAGCAGCTTCGGAATTGTTCACGGTAAGAGATTTGTATTTTTAGCAAAGTAAAAAGGTTAAAAGTAAAATCTTTTCCAAAAGAAATGGATTTTAGGTGCTTCTCTGAACTCCTCCCTGACAGGCAATAGATCATTTTTGGAATCCTAACTGTCAGAAGCCTGAAAACTCGTGCTTTAATCTGAGCATGTCCGTTCTCGCAAGATGTTTCCTTTTTCATTTTTCACATAGATGTCAGTCTCTGTTCCTGTTGCTCATAAACATTATCGCTCTGACTTTTGGAGACATTTTTCAGCTTTCTGACTCTGTGCTTTTTCCACTCTTTGGATGCAGGATAATTGAATTATTAGACAGATAATGCTGCATTGCCAGCTGCATAGCTACCTGAGACACTGATGAATGAGTCAACGCTGAGTTAACGCCGCCTTGAGCAGATTATGTTTGAGCCAAAGACTAGCGTTTTACCCTTTCTGTCCTCTGACGCCTGGTTGGCAGGAATCTCCACAGCAGAATGCAGAGGTTCAGCTGCAGTCCCCAGCTGCTCAGGTGACTGATTGTCACATTCTGATTGGTTGTCTCTTTTTATTAATGGGTGGTTTTCTACCGTCCCACTAATAAACTGAAAGCAGAAGGGATGATGTTTAGCTCTCAGAATCAGAGTTCTTCCTGTGACCTATAGGCCTAAAAGATGTCTCTGACAAGCCGGCAACCATGATCAATCTGTAAGCTTTTTACTTGTCTATTTTAATTAGCTAGATTTCTGTTATTTATTCATTCTTTATGCGCTTTCTGGACTGCTATTCACTGGAGAGATGTGAAGACTTGGTTATTATGTTAATTTCAACAGCACTCAGTGAGGCCTCCTAACATCTGTGAGTCTCAGTGAGGCAGCTGCAAACCCCAAAACTCTCGTTCTGACTGTAGATCCGAGGGAAAAGCTAAAGTTGGACTCGTCAAGGGCAGTTTTCATGTAGAATTTAATATTGTTTCATGAAAGTGAACAAATGTAAAAACGACAGTTTCATTCTGTGGAAATAGTTCATGTTTTTCATCAGAATGTGTGGCATCTTCTGTTAAACAGAAACTCAGCTGAAACAGGCTCAGCAAGGTCATAATTTCACTGGGCCGGTTTCATGCACCATTCTTTGAATCGGCTCGCATTTTCAGGAGAAAACAGGAAGGAAAAAATGACTAAACTACTTGTGATTTACAAATACATACCAATTGCGTGTAAATAAGAAACAGGCCAGAAGATGTGCACTTGTTAAACTTTTGTAGGGCCTCTGTCCACTTTAAAAGGCTTTCTACTCAAGAGTTGAAGAGAAGAGGCTTGATGTTTGTTCTGGTCGTGTCCAATTCATGAGCAGGACCAGCTGGACGCCATTCCCAATGGGAATCATGAATGTGAATGTTGTTAAAAGATATGGAGCCCTGGACTGAGTCGGGGCTTACTGACAGCAGCTGGGTGAGGGGGGAAGGGACCCCAACACAGAAAAAAAAGTAGCTTAGAGAGCGGGAAACTGTACTGCAGCAGCCTTGAAAAGAACTTCTTTTTTTCAAATCTGCTTTGAAATTAATATTCATTTGAAAATCTACTCACAGAAACTAGCACTAAACTGACTAACAGCTACTTGGAACCTTACAGTGTAACGGATTTTAATTTTTATTTATGTCTCGGTCTGTGCGAGGCTTCTGGTCTTGTGTTTGTCTTCATGTGATGCCCAGAAAAACAGACCTCGAGGAGATGTGGTAAACACGAGGAGAAGAAGCACACCTTGACTCCGTCTCCCTCGCAGACTCTGCTCAGACACGGGGTCAGTCGGGGCTTAGTGGGCAGCGCAGTAAAAATTATTAACCTACTGGTTTTTTGAAGTTTACAAAGAAATTTCATCTCACACAAACATAAATAAGAATATCTGTTGTGAGTAAAATGTTAAGAGTGAGTCTGTTTTCACGGCAACGGAGGATAAAGACATGGCCATTGACTATATATAGAACTGGACAGAGCGGTTGTGACGTCACCCATAGAAAATGCACTAACTCCAGTAAAATTAAGCCAATATAGTCTTGGAGCCAGTCGACAATGATTGGTCCGAGTCGGTCTGAGTCAGTGTTTCTATGGCAACAAGTGTCATCAATCAGGAGTCCAGACCACATCCATTGAAAGTGACTCTGGAAAATCTGTCAAACATTTAAGGTGGGGGCCAGCAGGCTCCACATGCTTTACCTGAGGCCTGTGATTGGTCAATTTATAACTTGAATAACCTGCAGTAAAGTGAAAATTCATGAAAAAAATAGGATTAGCAAGAAAATGTTAAGAAAAATGTATCAGAGCAAGAATTACGGAGTTATAGAAGTTTATTTCTCTATAAAAGCTTTTGGGATTTTGGTTTCTTGGTTCAATTAACTAAAGTTCTCTAATTTTTTACAATAAAAATTATTAGATTTCATCAAATTAAAAAACTTATTTGATGGTTTACTCATCTTAAAAATGTAATTTGATAAAAACTAACATTTTTAAATGTAACAAATTACAGAGCTTTTGTTCATTGGTTCAATGTTTAACTTTTTTATAGTGTATTTGGAACAGGAGGTTGGGTCACTCTGTCCACTTCTCTTATACAGTCATGGACAGGGCTGAAGGAGAGGCAGATGACAAAATAAAGATCTCTAAAGTGTTTCCTGCACTGTGAATTAATGAGTCATTTAAAAAGCGTATCCAGTGGTCTTATAATTGTAATTATGCTGTTTTTAGCCCAGAAAAAAAACAGCAAAACCTGTATAATTTTCTAGGAAATAGTTTGAGCAGAATTGTTTATTAGAAATTTCCCTCTGAGCTGTGGGTGGGACTGTAGGTGCTGAGCAACCCAGTCCCCCTTCCCATTGCCCATTTGTTTGCTTGCTCTTGAGCTAGCTTACAGCTCCTCACAATCCCAACCCAACATTACAGATGCAACAAAAACGGAGCAGTTTTGAGTCAGTTTTGAAGAGAAAAAAATGTACATAGATGTATTTATCAGAATGGAGTGAAGCAGGGAACACTCAGTGTGTTCTCTACGTCACAAATAAGCTCTTTTTCAAACATCATTTTTTCATCTGCTCCTGATTCACAATGATTTGGATAAAGAAATGCTCAGAAATGCAATTTTGAGGTTAATTTTCTTCCCATATGTCCTCCATCATCAGAACAATGCCACAACAACATGATAAACACAATTTTAATCAGAATCAGTCTTTAAACTTGACTAAATACTAAAATCTAATAACCATGTATTCATTTTTCCCACACAGAGGCTGAAAGCTGCACTTTCACACCACCACAGTGCCATCACCAACGGCAACATGAACTCCATGGGCCACATGATGGAGATGATGCCGACGCGGCAGGATCAAAGCGGCCATCATCACATGCACTCCCACCCGCACCAGCACCTGCAAGCCCCTCCCCACGCCTACCAGCACCACGGACACCACCACCACAATCAGGGCCACGGCCACCATCCGCAAGCTCACAATCCTCACCACAACTCCCACAACCCCCACCTCCATCCGGGGCATCCACACCAGACCTCCCCACACCCCGCAATGCACTCCGCTTCCCAGGTGAGCAAGGAAGGACTGTTTTTTACACAGTCTCACAGCATCAAAACTGAAACAAGGCAGGGCTTCATATCCTCTGAGTAGTTCTGGATCAGATGTTGGTGGTTTGGTGTTTTAGTGTCGTTGAATAATAGAGCAAACCCTGCTGCAGCCACAATGCCAAGCAGTTTCCTGGCATACTTGTCAGAGTATTTTTTTTTTTTGGTTAGCCATAAGTTAGAATTTTGATGCCTGCCATGAAAGGGCAGGATCGGTAAAAGGTCATAAAGAGATGCTCAGCACTGTCTTTTGGAAACTTTGCTTCACTGAGCCATTCACCACAAAGCTGCTATTATACAGTCGCTCCAGGTGCTGAAGTTTTATAAAAAGCTGGTCCTGATGGTGAGCAGACAGCCCTGGCTCGTAGCTGTGGAACTTCTTAGCTGTAAATCTATTTGCTTTCAATTTCAAGTATTCCTCACAGGATTATAAATTGAGACATTTTATTCTTGCGCTCTCCATTCAGTGCAATCTAAAGTTGATGAATGATGGTTTTAACTTGAAGAAATGTCGTACAATCAATGCCCTAGATGTAGGATTTAAAAGAAAAACCTTAAAACAACACTTTCTGTATTCACAGCAGCCATTAAAGCAGCTTGTATTTTTCCGTGGTTCTCATAAAAATGGTAATGATCTTCGGATTGAAAACACCTGACTTTGCCAAGAATATGTCAAGATCTGTCAGCGTACATACGGTTTTAGAAACAGGCGTTTCGACTGTGTCTGTCGGTGTTAGGCTGAGTGGAAGTGGGCGTCGGAAAACTGCCTCCCAACACCTCTTTAACAAGGTGGGTAGCTTGGTGAATCAGCCCACTCACTCACTCATTCATTCAGTCCTGACACATGCAGCTTGGGCTTCAGAGGCGCGGGGTGCGAACAGATGTTGTTTTTGGGGAAGTTTCCAGGCATTAAATAGCTGGATCAGATAATATATAGATGCTTGTTTACAAGCAGGAGGCCCCTCTCGAAAGCCTACAGGTGAAGGGTGCTGATCCAGATGTCGGAGCGCTCGCAGCACACATGTGGCGGGATGGTGGAAGACAGACGCCGTCTCGTCAAAGTAACTCTCATCCTTTTGCGCCACGTGTTTCAGATGTCACCTGCAACCCAGCAGATGCAGCCCACACAGACGTTGCAGAGTCCTCCCCCTAGTGGCGGGCGGCGCAGGCGAGTCGTGGACGAAGATCCAGATGAGCGGCGGCGGAAGTTCCTGGAGCGAAACAGAGCGGCTGCAACGAGATGCAGACAAAAGAGAAAAGTTTGGGTGATGTCGTTGGAGAAGAAAGCAGAGGAGCTCACTCAGACCAATATGCAGCTTCAGGTACAAACACAAACCTCAGCTTTACAGCAGAAATTATTTTTCTTTACAAAAAGATGCTTTCTTCATTTCAGAATGAAGTGACAATGCTAAAGAATGAGGTGACCCAACTCAAGCAGCTTCTGCTCACGCATAAGGACTGCCCCATCACAACTATGCAGAAAGAGTCCCAAGGTTACCTCAGTGAGTAGCCCAAACATAAACACTCTGAATTCTGATGGACATGTAGGAAGTGCAAAGCGCTCGTCTCTCTGATGCCGGCGTCCAGCTCGCACACTTGCTGCAGGATTTTTTTCTTTCACACATGGCTGTGTCAGTAACAAGCCTGGACTGGGAGTTGGTCGTCTGAATCTCACAACAGACTAATATTTCCATCTGACAGCACCTCTGTGGACGGAGGCGGCACAGTCACAGTTGGGTTTTTGCCTCCCAGACGTGGCCAAACTCCTCAGAATCTTTTGGACTTCTTTCAAGTTCGCATGACTTCACAGTCCTGTTCTTCAATATTAATACGTGACATTTCCATGTAATCCATTTCCATAATTGGGACAGGGCACCACCCAGTGTGGCTTATGCACAGGAAAATAAGGCTCACAGGAACGGCTCTATTCTGCAGGAGAAAGACAACTCCCAGACTAGCTTAGGATGCCCCTGACACATGAGTTTTACTTATCGGGGCAAAGCGTTTAATTTAACACAGAAGCACAACTGTCAAAAATAACCTTATTTAGATATCAGCTTTATATTAAGATGTTGGATTTTTAATTGTACAGCTTTTAACTCCAAAATTTTATTTGGTGGTAACTAATATATAATACATTCTACAGAAAAAGTTCCTTTCAAAACCTATTAAAGATTTAATTATTAATGCAGGATAGTCATCCTCTTCATGGTTGTCTGTATCCTCAACACTAAGCTAATAGCAGAGATGTTTATTAATCCTACAGACAGTAATTTAAACTGGCTATAAGCAGAAACCGTTAAAAGTTTGAGTCCATGTTGTAGGATGATCCCACTGCGCATCAGTATGATAAAAGATGATTTGACAAAGCTGGCATGAATCTATTTTAAACTGTAACATATTAAAAAAATGCTTAAGGCTGGACTTGACAGCAAGAACTTAAAAACTAATTGAGAGTAGATATGTCCAACTCAAGGCAATTTATATATTCTTTCTATCAGGCGTGTCTTCCTTAACAAACAAAAAAAAAATCAAATATAAATATACATAGCTGTGCTTTTTACTTAACATTTCATAAATATTCAATGGACTTTTCTGTTCTTCCACCTGCTGTTTTTTGTGTGTCTCTATAGCAGACGACCTGACAACAAGACATTTAAACACACAGGATGATTAGCTTAAATGAAGACAGCTGTGGATAATTAACAACCTGAACCTGTGATGGGAGGAAACCCAAAATCTGAAAACAAACGCATCGCAAACACCATAAAACATAGCTAAAAACAAAGTGACATGAAGAAACTGTGTATTTAACGCTAGTCCTTCACTATCTTCAAAAAAATATTTTTTTAGTTTTTTTGGTATTTTGAAGTCATTTCAAAAACATTCAGATTCATTATATTATTTATATTTATTTATTTATTTATTTATTTATTTATTTATTTATTTATATATTTATATATTATTATAATCGGATCTTTTTGTGATACATTAGCAACTCATGTTGTAAAAACATCTTCATTAACAAACAAGGTTTCATTTAGATTTTTTTATTTAATCAAAAATGCCCTCCAAAATGGACATTTTACATTTACACTTTCCTGCATCTGGAGCTCATCGTGGTGTGTCTGCTGTGTCCTCAGGTCCAGAGAGCAGTCCAGCAGGCAGCCCGGCTCCAGCGTGCAAACAGCAGCAGCAGGTCATCCAGCACAACACCATCACAACCTCTACAACGACTGTAGGGGGCGGCAGTGTGCACGGGCAGGCCAACCATCACGCAGACATTAACCCCATCCACTAGGAACGACTCTATAACCTCAGCTACAGCCACGAACCCCCACCCACCACAACCTCTGCATTTTGAGGGTTACCAGCTGCACATGCTGCCCCCACCCCTCAAAGAAAAAAAAAACCTCAAAGAGCCTGTGAGGCTGTTCTTTATACAGTAGCTAAAGTATATTTTTATAGATCTATTGATGCATAAATGCTCTTGCTTTTCTACTTGCTTCTTTTGCGCTCGCTGAAAGGTGAATTTTGCTCATCTCATGCACCTTTTCTGTAGTGTAACGGTACTAAACTGATCATAAAGGTTTTAAATATTTAAAACATGATCATCATCCGACTGTTATGTTTCATTTGCCCGATGGACTGAACAATAAACCAAATGTTGTCTGTTTCACATGTGGACAGAGTGCTGAGCATTTGCTGCACATTACATAAAGAAACCGAGTCATGCTGTCACCGTGATGTCCAAAAAGACAGAAATATGCAAGCAGGTATAACCTTTTTTTTTTTTTTAATAAAGTGACTTAATATTCTCTCATCAGCCTAGTTTTTATAAAAATGGGATTTATGGAATATGCCAGGATAGCGATGTAGCTATAGGATCAAAGTGAAAGAATACACTGCAGTATTGATCATTATTTCCTGTATGATCACTGTGATTAGTGGGGAGGCAGCTCAGGACCAGCTGAAGCTTTAGAGTGTGTGTGGCATCCTTTTTTTTTAATTTAGGACTTCAAATGGCAGTAGCGATAATTGTGTACTTCAGCATCGTTTTGCATGTGAATATCGTACATTTGTGTTTTCCTTCTTTTGTCTGCAGAGCAAACAAAGTTCAGCGGCCTCGCTGTGCGAAAAAGTGACGACTTGTAGCGTTTTCTTTCCCCTTTGTGGGGATACTGGCAACCGTGAAGTGATCAATCCTTGCTCTCCAAGATGTCACAACGTGCCTCGAATTTTTGTTCAAAAAAACAAAACTGCAACAAATTCAATAGGAATTTCTTGGTTTGTTTGTTCATTTATGTCTTATAAACTATAAGGCCAAAAGTCCTCTGATTCCCAAGTGAATACACGCCTGACCTTGAAACCTAATCCTCTCATCTTGACCGCAGCTCCTTGTTCTTTCCCAGGAATGTCAGCTGACTAGCATGAAGACCACAGTGCACTGTGTTTTACAGAAAGACGATGGAGATACATTCCACTGACAGGTGGAGCAATCGCAGCGCTGTCTATGCACTTTGTCCTCTGTCGTGCCAGAGGGTAGAATAGCCATATTAAGGTCAGAGTAATTCTCAGTGATCCCCTGTCTTCACACACCAGCAACAGACCTCACTGTGTTTGGCTTTATGAAGAGACTGTGCCTGGCTTGCATCAACGTTGAAACCAGGGGCTTGCATGGCAAGGCTCTGGCTAAGGACCCAGCATCATTTCATTTGTGCTCGTGTTGTTTTTCCTCAAAGATGAAGACAGTTTATATTTCCATTCGATTTTTAGGTGCATTTGTAGCTTTTGTGTCTTTTTTCTAATGTTGGATTTAATGAAAAAAAGAAAAAGGGCTTTGTTGCACCAATCTTCTGAACTGAAGCTTGCCTTATTTCTGGCCGTCAAGCCCCCTTTTTGTACAGCGAGTTTCTCCAAATAATCCTTTGCATGTGAAAATGGGTCAACAATCTCAAAGTAACTGGAATGAATAAAACGTATGGACAGGGGATCTTGGTTTGGAGAAAAGAACTGTCTTTGAGAAGTGCAGTGTGAATGTGTGTGAGTATTCTGAGCGCTGGGGAACAAAACTCCTTCCTGTATAATTTTAAATATTGTACATAATATTGTTCATTTTCTATAATCTTGTACATGTAACGCAACCACCTTTCTGTTCAAAGGGCGTATGAATGTGTGGTACGTTTGTAAATAATGTTCTCATCGCACTTGTTGCCTTTTTGTTGTATTTCAAGGCTTACTCCAGCGCTTGTTATATAATGAACATCAATGCCTGCATCACTTTGTACATTTTTTTTTTGGTGTGTCTTTAATTACAATGGTTACATTTATTTTGCATGCGTTGAAGCATATTGTTGCTGTTACATTATGATATAAAAAAAATAAAAAATAAAGCACTTGTTCTGTAAAATGACTGTTTTTTTTCTCCGGAATTGAAAGGAAAAACGCTCTTTAAATCAAACCTTTGTTGATGCTCAACCTTGAAAAATATCCCCTCATAAAATACTTATGCTTTAAAGGTTTAGAATGCTCATTAATTATTGATGTGTCTAGACAGCTTGATAGAGGCCCGATGAAATAACATTGCAGTTAAATTTGCGGCACACACATGTTGGTCTCGACTCCTGATTGATGCAAAGTGACCGCTGAGCTCAGATGAAAAGATGTGCTCAGATTTAGATTTTCCATCAGATAAGAGCAAGCGTCAGCTCCGTGATGGTTCAATGAGGACAGGTCAATCCACGCAGGCTCACTCCTACAGGTCATTTAGAACTGAAAGTTCCACATGTGAAGGAGAACTTTACTCTGACTTCGTTATTAAAACACATATAATAAAATCACATTTTCTCAACATTTTGATGCCTCTGAAATCCAGACTTGTTTGGTTTCTTCACCAGAATTGAGAAAAAAAAATAATATCTGTACAGAAAATTTTAAATAATTAGGATTTTTTTAGATGAACTTTAGAAATAAATTATTTTAACTTTGCAAATTAGGAGGCTGAGCAATTTAATCAAAGGGTTAATGTCCTCATTTCTACATAAATCCATCCCGGGGTTACTTTGGTCTCACAGTAAACTTCATTTCAGGTGTTTTCTTTTGTGTCTAATAAAGATACCAATGTTTTAGAGGTGAATATAGTCCTTATGATAGAAAATTAATATTTTTTTATTATTTAACTGTAAATTTCCAATGGGTCAAACTGCTTTGAGATGAAAAG
>NC_050527.1:10465082-10470134 GCF_002922805.2 Oryzias melastigma
TGAAATCCAGACTTGTTTGGTTTCTTCACCAGAATTGAGAAAAAAAATTATATCTGTACAGAAAATTTTAAATAATTAGGATTTTTTTAGATGAACTTTAGAAATAAATTATTTTAACTTTGCAAATTAGGAGGTTAAGCAATTTAATCAAAGGGTTAATGTCCTCATTTCTACATAAATCCATCCCAGGGTTACTTTGGTCTCACAGTAAACTTAATTTCAGTTGTTTTCTTTTGTGTCTAATAAAGATACCAATGTTTTAGAGGTGAATATAGTCCTTATGATAGAAAATTAATATTTTTTTATTATTTAACTGTAAATTTCCAACGGGTCAAACTGCTTTGAGATGAAAAGTTTAGGATGTGAGGTTTGACTAAATGCGCAATGATTTCCAGCACGGCAGCAGATCAAACAGATAAACAAAATTTAAAATAAATGTCTTGATTTGCATCACATAAATAGGCCACATTTGGATGTAAAGAACTAAGATACTATTTAAAAAAATCTGTCCATAAAGGTGTACAACCGGTTTCAGCAAAGAAATGTCACAATTTTATTATAACTTATAGCTGCAAAAAGCTAATTTTCTTATAATTTGTAAAATCATACCTCCTTTATCTTTTATTTTTTAATATTTTATCATGAAAATATTTTGGTTCTAAATATTTGTAATAAAGTTACTGAACAAATTTTAACAGCAACAAGTCAAATGCAGTTTTAATGAGAGTAAAGTCAGATTTTTGGCAGCTGCTATTAGGGAGGATGCACATGACTAAATTTATGAATCAAAATAAAACTCAATTGAATTAAACATCTAACAAGAAAAATGGTCAAAAAGTAAAGAAAAAGTGACAGTTGTTCTGGAAAGAAATGCATTTATTCATTGACATTTCTTATGAATCACTGCCCCCTGGTGGACAGAAGTCAGACATCAACAGCTTTTGCAGAGAAATTGAGAAATTGAGAACATGATTATAAAAATTAACTCAGAGTTTATGACTGTGTAAAATCTTACTCGGTCTTCAAGTATGGACTGATCAAATTAATCAAAAACTGCTTTTATTTGCTGTGATGTGATTGGACTGACTGAAAAAGTTTCAAGTAATTTCACAAGACAAAATAAAAGTCTAAAATCAAACATTTCCCATTTTAAAATCCTTTCTAAAAAAGAAAAAAGTAAATTCTGTAGAAAGTTTTATTTTAAATCAACATGATTCTTTTCACTTTGAGCTCTGCGTCGACAAGAACCTGTCAATCATATCGAAGGACCTCGCTGGCTGGTCGTACGGCAGAATGTGTCCTCCTCCTCGGATTATGACCTACAGGACAGGAAGTCAGATGAAAACGTTAAAATCTTTGGACATCTTAGAAAAAAGAAGAAGAAGAAATTCCAAACTGTGCTGACCTGGTAAAACTCTCCAACTTGTCGGACATAACCGGCCACGTCTGTGTCGCCGGGCTGCAGCTTCCAGTGAAAGCGAGGAGCGCTTTTATACTCAGCAGCTCCGGTCCAGTTGACGGTCAGCAGGAACTTCTCAGTCAAAGGAGCAGCGACGATTACATCCAGCTGACCGCTGTACATCAAGACCTGGACACATCAGGGAGTTACTTTAAGATTTCTAAAAACCCTTTTCACTTTACATTTCCTCCCATTACCCTGTAGTTATCCATCAGCTCCCCCAACCACGGTTTGATGCTCTTCATGACGTCCTGCAGGAGGTGCTTCTCCACCTCAGAGCCATCATGGAAAGTCAGGTTTCCCACGTGGATGGCACGCCGCACGGCAGGCAGGGTCACAAACTGAGAGAAGTATTCCTGGTCTTCAGGTTCCTTCAAAGAAACAAATTAACAGTTCGTTTATTTAGACGCTTCCATTAAAAACTCAAGAGCTTTTCTTTAACACGGAGAGGCAGCCTCAAGTACCCGACATGTCAAGTAGTTGAAGTAGTTGGTGCAGCCGGTGGCATTTTGGAAGAAAGACGGGTACGGACTCAAGTCTCCATTCAGCAAACTGTCAAACACCTGAAGAGAAAACCAAAAAAAGTCTGTTTTTGCTTCATCTTTGACAGGAACTTAAATCCAAATAGAGGAAAATAAACGTGTTTCACCTCAAAAGCTTCCACCCATTTCTGCTGCTGGATGAGCTGGACGCCAAAATCTGTCTGCTTTTCTACGTACTGCTTCTGGAAATCATCAATCATTCCTGTCTGGTAGAGGAACTCACCGTAACCCTGCAGCATCTGACCAGGAGGAAACAGACTGTTACTCTTCTACATTTCACATTAAACAACAATTCAGCAACAAGATTATTATTTTTTTTACTGCTGGACACAAACCACTTCTGGGTCACAGAGTCCATCACCGATCGCCATCCCTTTAAAGTTGATCTTCACTTTAGCAGTGGGGTTGTTTTTGTGGATGTAATAGGAAATGGCGGGGACGTACTTCCCTGCATACGACTGCACAGAAACAAGGTGATGTCTAGTTCATATACAAACATCTTTACAACAATAATTGTACATATGTTTTTTTTTTTTTTAGATCAAATTAACCTCTCCAGTGGCGTAGAACTCGTTGGACTGATACTCAGGAAACATCTGGAAGAACTGTGTTAAAGCACTTTAGAAAGGAAGAGAAAAGTTAGGAACATTTTAGCAAAAGTGTAAGAACTTCATAGTGATGTCAGACCTGTAGAGATCTCTACCAACGTCGTCCTGATTCTGAGCAAAACCTTTGTCATCATCAGTGAAGCTGAAACCTGTTCCCACCTGGAAAACAAAAACAAACAAGCCTTTATGGATTTTATACTATTTATTATAAAACTAAAAAAAGAACCTTACAGGGTTGTCGATGTATAAAACTGAATATCTGCTCGTCCAGGTAATATTCCTTAAACCAACTGCAGAGACAAAAAGAACAGTGCTCAGTCCACACTACATTACCCATAATTCACGTGTGCTTCTATCTGTTTTCTTGAGGCACTCACTCGTCAGGTTCTTGTAGACCACATACGGCCCGTGTTCCACGAAGAGTCCAAACATCGACGTGCCACCGGGTCCGCCCTGCAGCCAGAGCAGGACCGGTGCTTTCTCCTGACCAGCCTGTGAGTCAGATCAGAGCAAGAAACATCAAGACCACAGCGCCCCCCAGTGGAGGGTTTGATTCATCCATTTACAGTAAATACCTACATTTTTATCCTGTTCGTGGTTATTTGACTCATGATGGAGAACATGTATAAGTGTGTTTATGACTAAAAATACATTTCTAAATATTTCATGTTTCAAACAGGAGTAGATATAAAGATGTCACTTAAAAAAGCTCTCTCTTGTAAGCTGCGTCTAAAATGACATTTTATGCTGCTGCTATTTTTTTAATGACACTTGAATTTACATAGATTTAAAAATGAAAATGTCTTCAAAATAAGTTCATGATATATGAACTTTAGACAAGTTTAGATGATCTCGGACCTACTCCAGTTCATTAATTTTGTTTAAAATGCTGCAAATTTAGTCATTAGTTCAAAATGTGACAAGATTTGTTTAAGAATGTGTAATTTGATATGTCTTTAACATTACATAATTGATAGAGATGGTACAACATAGTGAGAATGGGACATTTTCCCATGAAATGTAAATGATTATCTGAAAATTAATTAAGTGCTGAATATTGATATCTATTTCCTAGCTTGTTGTCATTGTTGATAATTATGGTGAGGAATCAGTGTCTTCACATAGAGGAGTATCATTATTCATTATTAATAATGTATAAATAAAGGTAAACTGAGCAAATGTGTTATTTTAAAGTGATAACCTTTTGCATGACTCAGTATCCATGAAGTAGCTCTCAGTTTCAAAAAGGTTGGTGACCCCTGATCTAGCTCCTGGGTTTGGTGTCATTCTCCTTCTGTTTGCAGTTAACTGAAACTTTAATCATTTGATGTGAAAGAAAAAAAAATGAAAAAGCTTGGTTTATTTGTAATATATACTATATATATGGCATACAAGCATTTTTGGGCTGAAGGAAATTCAGATTTTGCATTGCCTGATTTTATCATCCTATCACGAGGTACATCCAATTCCTCAGGTTGTCTGAAAAAAATTACTATAAAAGCATAAAAGTTAAAAACAAATTACTAAAAGAAGCAGTTTCTTTTGAGTTTTAGCTCCAATTTGGCTATCGGTTAAGACAAAAATTCTAGACCTACAGTCATATAAATAAATGTTAGGAAAAGGATTAAATGTTGCAACACGTCAAACTTTCGGGTTCACATTTCACACACTCTTCAGGTTACCGTTTCATTCACTAATGAAATCCAAGAACAAAATCTAGTCAAGTTTGGTCTTTTACTGCATATCAGGAGACGACGTCATGTGACTAGTGAACGGTTGGATGGCTCCAGATAAGATCCGTAGTCACTGATTGACAGTTTCATCAAGAAAAGACTGAGAATCCCTCCATGATCACAGTAAATGAAAAGCTGTGGTTTGAGTTGAGCCTACCATGAAGGCTGGAATGAACCAGAAGAAGAGGTTGCTGTTGTACGCCTTGTTGACTGTCAGATATCCAGCATAACTCTTGACATTTGCTCCGGGCAGGTTTCCAACCAGACTCAGCTTCTTGGCTGAAAGAACAAGAGCCTGCATGTTGACTTAGTGCACAGCAGCAACACAAACAGCCATGCAGGTGGAGGTAAACATGGTGACAGCTGCGGCTCATGCTGGCGGCTGGACCTTCAGCGATGGCTCCTTTCTCGATGTAAGGCGTGAGGAAGAGCGGGGAGCCGGGGTCCAGACCACTCAGGGGGGTGACACGGTGAGACTTTCGGCAGAAGAATGAGGAGGAGCAGCTCCGAGAGGCGGCAGACGCCACACAGGTCCACAGAAACAGGACACACAGGGACTCAGACCATAACCTGCCAACATTTACACGCTTCATATCAGACTGCACACTGTTGTGTTAACCAACAAAACCACTGCGGTGCAGGTGAGGGGAAATTGCCGCATTAATGAGCTTGTTTTGACGGATTTACTTCCTTAAATAATAATAAACCAC
>NC_050527.1:10470431-10481015 GCF_002922805.2 Oryzias melastigma
CCATAACCTGCCAACATTTACACGCTTCATATCAGACTACATACTGTTGTGTTAACCAACAAAACCACTGCGGTGCAGGTGAGGGGAAATTGCCGCATTAATGAGCGTGTTTTGACGGATTTACTTCCTTAAATAATAATAAACCACTTGGACGAAAAAAACGAGCAGAACTCACCTCATTGTTCCGACTTTTCTTCGAAAACGACACAAAAACTGTCCTTAAATGGAGATAAATGGACGTGGACGGCGCAAAAACTCCTTACTTTACTGTAAGTCCCGTAGTCACATGATCACATCTGCGCAGATCACGTGGGAGCAAAGATCACGTGATTTAAGGTCCACCAGCTGGGAACCCTGAGTATTGTCTTGCAGGCTGGAAGTTTTGAATTATCGCCAACAGCAGAAAACAAAGACATCATCAATCCATGTAATTAGAATGAAGTTTATTTTTTATTTATTTATTTTCATTTTTATTCATTAATGAAAACACACAATATAAACTTGAGTTGTAAACTCAAGCATGATAGAAAAGGAAAACAATGAAAAGGGGACAGAAAGAAGAAAAACTTAGATATTTGGTTCTTCATACATTTTTTTTAAAACAATCAACATAAGGAACAGGGCTAAATGATCCTGCTGATTCTGGCTCTTACAAGGATACAATTTACACATAAACAAATTTAAATTTGACAAATGTGCCAAAAACACAAATAAAAACACTTAACAAAATATGTGTTCATGCAGAAAGATACTTATACACAATACTGTACACATACACACGCAGATACATATTTACAAATAAATAATTACATTTCACTAGTTTCAACCTAATGTTTCAAAAGTAATCTACAACATTTACCCAAAAAAATAAAATTAGTTTTTTTTTAATGATCTTATTAAAATGACACTAAGCATAAGTCATTGACCCAAACATTTTAGAAACACAATGCTTTTTAAAATCATATTTAACACTTACTGCTTTTAGGCCTTAGTCTAATGGACAGTCATACAATATATTTCCCTAAATACTGTACTATGTATGTATACGTATGGGACAAACAATCCGTGTAAATTCCAGCATCATTCACTCATTCGTTTTTCAACCTAAAATCGAAAAGGAAAAAATGAAAAAGGAACTTTTTTTTTTCATTTTGCGATTTAAAATCAAAACCGAAAAAGCAAACCATTTTTTTCACTTTCCGATTTTAAATTGAAAAACAAATGATACACAGGTTACAAACAAACATTCTAATTTAAAATTCTTTATTGATCTTCTGTGAAGTTTGTGGTATTTGAAAGGTTAATAAGAATTGTGTTTAATTTGTTGAAATGTAGCCTATCACACGCATTACTTGCTGTTTTTTTCTCTTCCTCTCCTGCATTATTTATTATTTATTTAGTTCTCTATCTGTGCTTCTGTTTGGTGCAGTGTGATTCCAGTGTTGTCCCTCTTTGCCACTCCCCTCCAGGGGAGCGGGAGAGGATGCCTGCTTTATGTGGACATCCTTGGGGTTTCCTCTTTTTTTACTGGAATCATTTTTTTAGGAGTTTTTCCTTACTGTGAAGGAAAGTCTAAGAGCAGGGATACCCAATTTTGCTTAGTCTGTTTAGTTTAGTTCAGCAACCGATATTGTTTATATTTTATGACTGCCTTTTTGCTTTTTTTTACAAATACTGGTATGAAGCCCAATGAGACAAGTGTTTTGTAATATTAGGCTTTATAAATAAAATGTAATTAAATTGAACTATTGGTTTTCATTTTAGACCAATAGAAGCTCAAATAAACTCTCTAGGAGTTATAGTGAACATCATATATTCATTTTAGAATGAACGATTGTCCAAAAAAGTTAAAATTATACAATATACACTACAATTATTCTTTCTGTCACAGATGGTTTGTTATTTCAGATAAACTATGATGATTGCTGCTGGTTGGTCAAGTATGTACAATATGGGTGTATGGATATGAGTTTGGGTATTTGTTCATTCAGGGCAGAAGTTAATTGTTATTCACCTGAATTGTAACTACAATTTACTGTAGACAAGGACTCTCCATTTTTTCATTTTCAGTCAAACTTATTTGGCCATTTTATTTTTTTTTTAAGGGAAGTTTGTTTTTTATGTGGCCCTCTGATAGACTTTGGTTTGTGCTGCCTTTTGTCTGAAAAAGGAAAGTTGAAGGTGTGTGGTTGTGTCTTGGGAGGAGCTCCCTCCTGAAGGTTACTGGATGGGCTCCAACCCTTTGACCCAGAGCAGCATAGATACAGGAAATGCATCCAGCAGCTGTAAACATGCGGCCAGAGAAGTCTTCATTGATTTGTTAGTTTTTTGCCTTAAAAATATTAATGTTCACATTGTGCTGCTTTCCATTAAACATACCGTATATATAGACTGACTGACTGTATTGACAAAGAAACAAACTGTTAAGATGTTTTCTGTGGGATCTCTGAAACAGCAGAGAATGAAAGGCACTTCCCTCAAGTGGATTATATAATTTTCCTTTTTTAAGGTCAAGGATTTTGTATAAAAATAAAATAAAATAATATAACAACAAATAATGATTTAACCTAACAGTGACTCGATGTGCAAAATTCAAAAGCTAAAAACGCTTGACTTTATGATAAAAAAAAACCTCAGAAAAGCAGAACTTACAACATAGTCACAAGACAGATACTTACAAAAAGAATAAATAAATTGTGCTTTTTTCCCCCTTTTCTCACAGTGCAGAAAACATCAGGGATAAAGGAGTCAGTTTGCAATGCTTTAGATGAGCTGGTCAGGAATTAAAAATGTCGCCTTCTAGAGACTTAAAATCATTGAAATAGGCCTACTTACTATTATTTGAACATTATATTGTAGACAGACAGAATATTGGCCTTTAACACAGGTGCTGCTGACTTGAACAGAGCAGCTGTGCTGCACAATGTGCTCAAGGTCAGCCTGGAGAAGATGACAATTGGCAGACAGTTAAGAAAAGGTCGTTTTAAGAATATTTTTATGCAGCTTTAACATAAAAGACACCAGGTCCTGGGAAATGGAAACAACTTGATTCACTAAAAAAGATCATTAATGAAAGTCTAGTTTAGTCATAAATTATTGATATTCTCTATTAAAAGTGCAATAAAAAGATTTTGCTCAAAAGTGTCCCGGTTTTTCTCAGAAATGTTTTAGATTTCCTTTACTTTTTTTATTTTTATTTTTTACTTATTTTCTGCTCGTTCATTGTTGTTTTATGTCTCATTTATGTTTCAGTTTTGTTTTTCTGGGGTCATTCTCTCGTTTTCGGAGATTCTTATGTCATTAAGAAAATGTTTTTTGATTGAAATCTGGTGAGCTTAGACTCTGAATGTTTGTGCTTCTTAAAAACATCTTTACTTTTCTTTCCCAATTCCTTCATCGATCCACCAGATGGCGCGTAAACATCACCCACCGTGCGCAAAGTAGTATGTTATGACATTTGGAAAAAACTGACGTGCAGTCCAGGAACTGATCACACGTGGTTTGGCTGGTTGAACGAATCATTCATTTATCAGGCAGAGACACAGTAACAGTCTGGGCTTCTTGCAGACAGAGGTAGGTCGGGTTTTTTTCTTCTGTTTGTCTGCACAGCTCCAAACTTTCACTTTAAGAAGGCGCGTCAACGTTGCGGTGCGTAAATTCAGAAAATATTCCTTACAACCGCACATGGGAACCACATCGCCTTTCCGCGGAACGGACCCACGCGTTTTCTTATGAGTGTCGGAGAGATCCGAATAACCCACCACACGTATCCCCGCAGCCTGTCTGCCCTCCTGCGGCTGCAGCGTCAGTGAATGCGGCAGCGGCTCCACGCTGAGGCGCACAGCGAACCAAGCAAGCCGACGGGAAGGGATCCTTCCGGCGGAGGGGTTCAGGATGAACGGAAACATGAAGTGATGAGGTGAGACGGAGTGACATGGAGGCACCGCCGCAGCCGAGCTGGGAGCCCACTTTGGCCGAACGGCAGTGACCAAGGCGCAGAACTGGTCGGGATGGCAGCATCCAGCAACTCCAGCCTCTCAGGTTCATCCATGTCCTCTGGTAAGAGTTGACTAATCTCACTGGGGATTCATTTATTTGTTTAAATTAAAATCCAGTTTTGATGCCTTTATTATTTCACAATACATGCATTATTACTTGCTTAATTTGCTGTTGCCAAACTTTTACATTGTGTTACATAAAGTCATTCAAATGGTTTATTTTCTTGGATTAAAAGAGGAAAACATAATTTTAACTGTCCTTTAATTGTCTCAGAAGTACACATCTCTATGCACATTCTTAGGAGAGTCATGGAAAAGCTTTTGCTTCCAGCAGGAGTGGGTTAACAGTGTTGGAGTCTGAATGGGAACACCGTGGGATGCCTTCAATGTTTGTTATCATTGAGCTGCAGATCTTATTGACCTTCTACCTGCTTGGCTGCCATTTTTTTCCAAACACACCAGAGTGAGATGTTCTCTGATTTAACGAGAGGAAGAAGGAAAAAAAAAAAGAAAAAATCTGGAATGCAGTTTTGGAGTGACATCAGACATTTAAAGTGCTGATGTGCACTAAACTCCTGTTGCATGGAAGGCTATAATGTGGGACCATTGCAGTGTGGACACAGTGTGAAAAATTCACAGAATGAGAAAAGCAAAGTTGTATCTTCAGCTGCTCAAATAGAATCCTTCATTTGGTTCAGTGAGCTGCTCATGTTTACCAGGAGAACTTCAAAACTCAGCAGCGGTGAGATGTTTTTTCTGCGGGATGATAAGAAAGGAAATGTCACATTAAGGCACGCACATAGTTTTGGAGTTGGATATTTCTAGGAAAAGCTGGATGTGGATGTTTTTTATCCCAGTGAGTAGGATGTGAGGGTAGAAAAACACAGTGTTTGTTTTACTGTCTCTGCATCCCAGCCAGGCCACATTACAGCGTCACATTTCCCAAGGTGCTGCCCATGTGGGCGGGACAGACAATCATTTCCAAGCTCATCCAGCCTGTGGTAACCGCACGCCTCACAAAACATTATATCATGTGTGCGTTTTCAGAAAGCCGCATTTGACCGCTGCTGCTTTGAGAAGAAAGTCTTGTCTTTCCGCAGCCCGGGAGAGTTGTCATTACAGTTGGACTTGCAATGTAATTATCAGGGGTTACAAGCTGCACTGCTGCCAGGGTTGGAGTAATTGTCGCAGGGGTGTTATTATTTCTATGCCGAGCTCTTTTGGAAGAAGACACAACATTTCAATAATCTGGTCTATGAGGCATATCATTCTAAAGTGAATTTCTGCCATGTTTTGGGTTTAATCTTTCTAGTTGTTCTGGATTTTGCAACATCTTTTTAAGGCATCTTATTTGGAGAATCGTGCAAAAACAAAGTTCATTCATTGAAATTGCTCCCATACCTCTGATTGTTCTCACAACAATTACTTTAAGGAAGTAAACATTGATTTATTGATGCATTTCCTCCCAGACCAGACCAATTTTTTTTTTTTTTTACTGTTTCAAACTTGGCTGGCAGCATTCATCCCTTTTGTTTCTGAGCAATTAGATTTACTGGCTGCTTTTGGAGAACAGAGATGTTCCTGCATGTTCTTGCAATGCAAAAGCACAACAGGAAGAGCCACTTTCCAGAACCCAGTTCAGAAGAAGGAAGGTTGCAGAAAATCAAAGGAACCAGGCTTGAAATGTATCTACAGCTTCTTGACCTAAATTATAAAAACTCATCAGAGGAACAGAGTTCTATCCGTGTACTTACACAGATGTTGTTTGCTAAACATGATTTTGCAAATGTTTCTTGTAAATGTTACAGTTTGCCTCAACATGTTTCATCCATTTTTCTTGATCCCCTTCAGGGCTGGAGGGGTTGGGAGAGTGTGCAGTAGACAGGTTGCCAGTCCTACAGAGGACATGTCAGTTTTTCTTGCTCTGCAGGGTAATTCACAAGGGGCTGAATGTTTGTCACGCACACGGAGTTGCACCAATTGTCACTATGATTGGTTGCATCAGTGAGAGTACAAGCGTGTTCTGCACGGATTTGCGCGTTCTCATTCCTGATCCCGAAGGTCTTCCTTTTCTGGCTTATTTTCTTTTTGGTTGAATCAAACAAGCTCACCCCTGAAAGACAGCCTCACACCTGTCATATATTATCTGGTCAGCTGACGCTAGCTAAAAAAATGGTTCTAAAAGGATTTTTCTTTTTACATAAATGGTTTCCCCAGTGCAGCTATGCTGTCATTTCTGTTTGTATATATGTACCCAAGGGTAATCAAAATCTACATCCATGCAGTGTGTGTTTTATCTCTGCACATCTGTTATAAACTAAAGGAAAAATTCTGATAACACAGCATTTTGCATCAATACACTGGGGCTAGAAATGAATATTTGTAGATAAACTTATTTTTCTGCTGGAACAAAGAAAATGTGATTTTTTTTACTGTTATTGTCCAGGAAAATGGTCTGGGTTATATCATAAAATGGTTGTATTGCCTTATTGTTTGTACTGAGGGCTATACTGCATATCCCCTTAAATCCATCTAACAACTCTAATTCAATAGAATAGCATCAATTGCTGCAAGCCGTCTGTAAATGAATTTGTTGCATCCATCCAAACGGCCACAAACCGCAACTATTTTTCTGTTGAGCAAAATGTTTAAAGCAAAATCTTTGGTTTGTTTGTTTTTTGCAGATAATTCAGATTTTGTTAAACTCAGCCTGAAAATTGAGATTTCCCACATAGTGTGTATTGAGTTTCTGTCAAAGTACTTCTATAACCAAATCAGTTATTTTAATGTGAAAAGTTTTAAGTTTAGTATGTGTGAAGAGTTTGTAGAAATAAATAATGCCTATACTCCCATGATCTATGACATCTGGGCAGGTTTTCCCTTAAAATCTAAAATCTTTTCAAAGTCCCTCTCCAAATGTCTTTTGATCTATTTTCAAAGAGTTCCCAGTGATAATTTCGTTATAATTATTTTGTTTTTAGCCACAATCAAAAAACCTGTGTTGTTTATTAGGACATAGTTCCTGCAGAGCGGCAGTAGCTCAATCGAAATCCATCCATTTTCTTTTGCTCATCTGGGACCGGGTCGCGGGGGCAGCAGTCTAAGTAAAGATGTCCTCTGGGGGGACACCAAGGTGATCCAGGCCAGTCCTGGGTCTTTCCCGGGGCCTCTGCCCAGTGGAACGTGCCCGGAACGCCCCTCCAGCGTCCAGGAGACATCCAGACCAGATGGCCGGGTCACCTCAACTGGCTCCTCTTGATATGGAGGAGCAGCGGCTCTACTCAGAGCTCTCTGCAGGTGACAGAGATTCTCACCCTATCTCTAAGAAAGCGCCCAGCCATCCTCTGGAGGAAGCTCATTTTAGCAGCTTGTAGTCGGGATGTTGTTCTGTTGGTCGCGACCCAGTGGGTCAGCTCTCTCTTCACCACAATGGACCAGTACAGTGACCGCATAATGGCGAACAGTCTCCAATCCGCCTGTTAATCTCCCACTCCTTGTGAACAAGACCAAAGATTTATTGGGCAGGAGAACTTCAGAGCAATCTACCATCATCTGCAAAGAGCAGAGATGAACTCGTGTGGTCCCCAAACCAGATCCCCTCCAGGCCTTGACAGCACCTAGAAATTCTGTCCATAAGGAGTATGAACAAAACCGGGAACAAAGGGCAGCCATTTACATGCTCTCCTACTTGCTTACAACCCTACAGCCCCATACAACAAAAATGGCAAGCGATATTGTAACTATCAAGCCGTACAGTTTGAGCCAGATGCCAGCTTAAATGAGAAAAACAAAGACGTACATGGATCTATTTGTCTGCAACACTCCACAGACTCACATTGGATGTGGCTTTCCTTAAATACAGCTTGACATAAATGTACACAACAAATGTCAGGTGATTGACCACAAATGTCTGTTTGTGTAACTCTATACCTGTCCATGTCACAACAAAATAAAAATAAGTTAATTGACGACTCTTGTACTTCATTTACCAGTGGCTCCAGTAAATATGTTTATTAATCTTTAGTTCTATTTTTATAAAGAAAAACTCATTATATCAGAATTGAATAAAGAATTGATACTGACTGTTTTTAGAGCTAAGTTGGGCTTATTGTTGTAGTAAAGCAAAAAGCAAACCACTTCTTTAACAAGTTGTCAGTTTCAGTAGAATATTGACGTGATTTGGGCCACAAACAGACCAGCTTCTTCACTGAAACATCTGAGAAGTATTATTGTGGTCAGCCAGTGGGGAAGAAAAGCACAAGAATAGGCTGCACAAGCTAGCTAGCATATTAGATCAGCTCCAAAGCTGCTGATGCAGCCATGTACATGCTCCCATATTTTGACCCACACAGAAAACTGCCAACTTTTTGTTGCTTTTTGTGTCCCATGTGGGCAGCCTGGAGTGTAATCCATCTTGATGTTCCACATTGGAGATGGGAGATGAACCTCAAAATGAGAAAACATAAATTCATTTACTGTGAGCCAAAGATTTTGTGGGTGAATTGGTAAAAACAAGGGTTCTTTGAGGAGAAACACAATGACACATTGTTCAGTCATGACTGGACGTTTGCCAGGATCAGCTGTTTTAGGGTTGGCATATTGTGCAAACTCAAAACCTGAGCTTTTATCAGGCATGCAATTAAAGTACCCCTGCAAAAGTCCTTCTAGTTTGAAGCACTTTTCGATCTACTGGGATAAAAGTCCCACCTCCATCTTTATTCATCATGCATTCTCTTTGTCATTAAAGCAAATACCTTCTGGTAATTTCAATATTGACTATTTCTGACTTGTGAGGACAACCCAGATTAAAACCGTACTGGGTTATTTTTTGGAGAATATGCTTCTGGCAGCTGCAGACTCCAATCTCCGCACAAGCAGTCTAAACTACTTTAAAATTCCTTTTGATGCTCTTTGAATTTTTGTGTTCATGTGTGTGCTTGTACTTTTGTTTATGTGTCAGTATAAAAAAATGACCCCTTGAGCAACATTTTTCTCCCCCATGAGGCCAAAGCTGCTGCAGAGTTTTTAGACTAAAATGTAATTTGACATAAGTAAGAATTACGCTTAAAGGAAAGTATTTGGCAGCCGACCAGGTGAAATTGTGTTCCTTAGAAAAGCCGCAGTGACAAAGCTTTGGTATTTAACGATTCATTTTCCAAGACAGCGAGTTCATTTATCAGCAAAATGAGTTTGAAAGCTATTTAGTCGTATTTTCATAGTGGAACAGAGAGGTTGTGCAGCAGCATTTGCTGTTTAAGTGTCTGCTCTACTTTTGAGGTACATTTTGTGTCATTTTCAAAAAGTGCAGTATGCAATTGTGGGCACCTAAATTGTCTTTTCTTTTTCAGTCAACTATGTTAAAAGCAGGTATAATTTTATGAACAGATTTAAGAATGGACCAGTTATTTTCCATTATTTTTGTAATCCTGCGCACAGTTTTAACTTAAAATTCCAGCAGCAGTTTAGCAAGCAAACGTCTGTATTTACAGCGCGGAACAGATGAAAATTCAACAGAGGTGTACAGAATTTAGCAGCTCAGTTTTACAGTAATATTGATGCAGCCTGCGAGTAATGAGTTTGGCAGTTAATCTACCTGAAACTCATCTCAGAAATCCACAAAGCGTTAGCTAATTTTATTAAGTGAAGCAAATAGACACATTTTATTTTGTTGTAGGCGGTTAAGGCTTCAATCTGCGGATGAATACAAAGGAATGCTTCAAAAGAACAAGTTTCATCTGGACCGCCATGACTCATTTTGCAAACAGTCCACTAAATTCTTCTAATGTAGTTTAGATTCCTTTGTGGTATTCCTCTGTAGTATATATATAATACATTTATGTGTATTTTTATATATATATACATTTTATACATATATGGATAATATATATATATATATATATATAATACATTTATGTGTATTTATATATATATATATATAATACATTTATGTGTATTTATATATATATATACATATTATACATATATGCATAATATAGATATATGGCTATATGTATAGCGGGAAATATTGACATAAAATATAAAGCGTTTACAGTTTGCATCACAGTCTGAAAAGACTGACATATTTATAGTGTTTTCTTTTGACCGTCTTTTTATTCATTACACAGTTCAACGGATTTAATAAATCACGACAGAGATGGGGATGAATAAAAAGCAGAATGTTTTAATTTCCTCAGATGATTTAGTCTTGTCTGCATACTTGATGACCAGGCCTCATCCTCATTTTCTTCTAGCTTTATACCAAAAAAAAGTCATTAGTTTTTTTTCAAAACCCCCCACACACATTTTAACATTTTTAAATTTACTTATAATCCAGAGTTCTCTTTTGCTTTAGTTTTTTTAAAGCTCATATTCATTATTTAGTTTCTTTTTGGCACTTTGTTGGTGGCAAAATGATCTGGAAAAAAGTGTGTATTTTAGAAAGATTTTTACTGTATCTATGCAAACATTTTTCTTCCTGTTCTGTATTATATATTACATTGACACCAGGAGACCGAGGCCCTGTACAGGCTCTTGGTAAATGTATTGAGGACATTAATGACTGGATGTGCCACAACTTACTTCAATT
>NC_050527.1:10482720-10486277 GCF_002922805.2 Oryzias melastigma
CAGCTTGAAAAAGCACAATCATTCACAATGAGGAGTCTTCCTTCCCCTGCTAGGAGAATCTGCCACAGTGAAGACTGAGCCACAAACAACAGTTTCTGTGCTCAGAAGCTGCATTAAATGTGTTTTCTTGTTCAGAATCCGCCTTGAAGATGAGTGTTTTTGTGAAATAATAGATCATTAAATGCAGAAAGGAGAGATGAGTTTATTAAAAGAGTAAATATTGCAGTATAAATGCTTAAATTGGGTTATTCACCTCTGACTTTAAACACATTTTTATTTTTTTTTCACATCTATAGCCTAACTTACTGAAACGGTGCAAATTTTGTGTTCATTTACACATATTGCACATGTGAGTAAAAAAAAAATGGCATACAAGTATTTAAATGAGAATTCAGTACGCAGTATGGTTAAATGTTGAAAGTGGACGCTGAAAGGCACCATAAAGAAATTCAACAATAAAAAACAGAGATTATTATGCCCAGAAAATACTGCTGGGCTTCAGTATAGATGCATAAGAAATTTGTTGCTTGAAGAACTTTATACATTTGCAATAAGTAAATTTAGTAAACTAAAGTGGATATTAATTACACTAAACCTCAGCAAACAAGATGTATGGAGTCAGTGGTAGAGATCCCTCTGACCAACGCTGAGCGACAGGTGCGACTCGTGTGCCACGAGGAGCAGAAAAGTGGAATACCAGGAAGGCAGCTGGAATAAAAGAAACACACTGCAACGCTTGAAGATAATCTGACACCGACTCTGCACAAAGGGTGTCCTGTGCACTGCAAAAACGGAATCTTGAGAAAGTAAATAGAGCTTGTTGCTAGTGTTGGGTGATATGGAAAAATTGTGTATCATGATATCAATTATTTTATAGCACAATAACGATATATATTACGATATATCACAATAAAGAATATGTTCAGTTATTTGTTGAAAAGAATTAACAAAAATTTAATTACTTACTTCTTTCTGGCTTTACTTTTTCAAGTACCGGTAACTTGTAAATGAATCGTCACAAATGAGAAACATTTTTTAAATTCCACAACAGTTTTAAGTTTTATATTAGGAAAACACATTTTTGCACAAAAGTTCAGCAATAAAAATAAACAAATAAAAATGAATGAAAAATGCTAAAAATGAAACGTTAGAAGGGAAATGGCACAAAAGACACACAATATGTATCGTCATATTGATCATCATTACATGCTGCAGTCAAAAAAAATTGTATTTTCTGTCTTGCAAGAAAAAAATCAATATCAAGAACATTTTGCAACAATAAAAATAATCTTAGGTTGAGAAAATATCTTAGTTACTAGAATTGTTTGGTCAAAATAAGGATTCTTGGTGAGACCATTTTTGGAAGATTTTTTTTCCTGCTTATTTAAAGAGAATTTTTAACTTATTTTAAAGGGGACGGCTTTTGCGGTGTGTCTTCTGAGACATGAGCTGCTGATCGAGTGTGTATTTAGGCGGTTGATAGTCAATAATGTTCTGGCAAGTAGCCGTAATCGTTTGGTACCGGCGGTGGTGAGGGCTCGGTTTTCTAAAGTGCAGATGTTGAGCCCTGTAGTGCTGGAGGAGCAAGGAAAAGACACCCAAGTAAAAAAGGGGAGGATAGAAGGACAGGTATTGTCATCTTTCTTTATCGGCCCTTAACTCATCCAGAAAGTTCAGGGTTGAAACACTGGACCAGAAATACATGTTGCTTCTGGCGTTCCAAAATTATTTACATGAGTAGAAAAGATGCTTGCACATCACCTAACATGATGTCTGCCCGCTCCTCATATCAATGGCAACAATTTGCACACAAAGATTTTCCAATTTTTTTTACTTTTTTACACATTGAGTTGAACCTCAAGCTAATAAAAAATATATGATTTTGCCTTCTCTATATATGCTGTAAAGGATTTAATTTTCTCTTTCTCTGATCGATATATTTAGTAAGTTTGTCAACCATAGCGAATGGAAAAATTATGGAGTAACATCGATTTGTTAATAGCTCATAAGAATTGACTAATCTTATCAGTGTTTTTGCTTTCTGTTACTAGTATACCAGCTACAACAGGAGGCTCCAAGACCAAAGAGGGTCACATGTCCTCAGGAGGTTAGTATATCTCTTGTAAAATTAAAAAATGGATCAAATAAGTTAGTGTAAAGGCTGAGGAAAGGTGAAATGAAGTGACAAAATCTATGTTTTATACTTAGGAGGAATTTATTTTCCAGATGTAATATTTCAAGTTGTAATTATTAGACTAGCTGATAAATGTTCCAACTCTTATAATACACAGTTGGACATTAGCAGGGAAATATGTACCAAAAAAAAGTCGTGGGATTGTAACTATAGGGGGTGTAATGGAAAACTAATCCAGTGGTCATACAAGCAAACCATTAATCTCATCTGCATTTCAATTATGTTGTTTGTTCAGAAACAAAAACACGCTGAAATGATAATGACCCCATTAGTTTATGTTTTTCATTTCTGCATCCTAAACCAGTCTGGAACCACGCTACCCCTGCACCAAAATACAACTGTTTTTCTAAGGTTTTAATGGGAGAAAAAATCTCACTAAGAGCCAGATTAGTCACTGGGAACCTGAGAGGAGTGGCCCTGTTTTTTAAATTCTTCTTTAAACGCCTCATAAGTGATTGCTTTAATGCACCAATATACACCATGGCTTTGAATAAAAAAAGGTTATACTTAACTCTTTTTTTAATGGACATAAAAGCAAATTTAGGCAAAAACAGGAAATGATAGTTAATAATAATTTAAAAGTCAACGAGGTAAAACTTGCTTAGAAGCTTGCAGCTGTTTTGTCATCTCCCACTGTCAGGAGCAAAGAAAAAGCTGTGGGTTGGTTTGTGTGAGATTACCGGGTGAGCTCAAAGTGATACTTCAACCTGTGAACAAATCCATTATGGAAGCTGCTTTGCTATCATCTGCAAGTGTGTGGGCAGGAGGTCAGGATAGCTGAGCCATCAGAATAAGTGTCTCCTGATGGAGGTAAAAATAGTTTTAAAAACTGAAAAACATAAAAATGTTATGTTTTTTTCTCCAGGGTGGTTTAGTCCAAAACATTGTGGGTTAACTCTGACAATCTACAGTTTTTGGGCTTATCCGAGCTCTGGTGTGGACCAAGTTTGCATAAAAAAAGGATCTTATTTCCTTTGCAAGTCAACCTTGGTTTGGTTGATCTATACAGTGTTAATGCAGATGGATAAACCACCCAAACAAAGGAAACCAAAAATGTGAAGTGACACAAGTGCAGCAGAAAATAAAGAAGAAACAGTTCAGTGCAGAAATCAAGGAAGTAGTTGAAAGTCATTTTGTTGGTTGACGTGTTGGATTGAGGCGGTGAAGAGGCCTCTTGAGTTAAGTATTTGATAGTCGGGGGACTAGCAAGCCATGTAGACCTAAAAACAGTGTTAGAGAATGTGGTCACGAGACCACACAGATGGAGATAATTGGGCCTGTGGTTTGGAGTCCTCTATATTTCACACACTCTTAATTGTAATATTTCTTCCTCTGTTTTACAGATGGAGACCAGACCTAAATA
>NC_050527.1:10487120-10491254 GCF_002922805.2 Oryzias melastigma
GACTAGCTGATAAATGTTCCAACTCTTATAATACACAGTTGGACATTAGCAGGGAAATATGTACCAAAAAAAAGTCGTGGGATTGTAACTATAGGGGGTGTAATGGAAAACTAATCCAGTGGTCATACAAGCAAACCATTAATCTCATCTGCATTTCAATTATGTTGTTTGTTCAGAAACAAAAACACGCTGAAATGATAATGACCCCATTAGTTTATGTTTTTCATTTCTGCATCCTAAACCAGTCTGGAACCACGCTACCCCTGCACCAAAATACAACTGTTTTTCTAAGGTTTTAATGGGAGAAAAAATCTCACTAAGAGCCAGATTAGTCACTGGGAACCTGAGAGGAGTGGCCCTGTTTTTTAAATTCTTCTTTAAACGCCTCATAAGTGATTGCTTTAATGCACCAATATACACCATGGCTTTAAATAAAAAAAGGTTATACTTAACTCTTTTTTTAATGGACATAAAAGCAAATTTAGGCAAAAACAGGAAATGATAGTTAATAATAATTTAAAAGTCAACGAGGTAAAACTTGCTTAGAAGCTTGCAGCTGTTTTGTCATCTCCCACTGTCAGGAGCAAAGAAAAAGCTGTGGGTTGGTTTGTGTGAGATTACCGGGTGAGCTCAAAGTGATACTTCAACCTGTGAACAAATCCATTATGGAAGCTGCTTTGCTATCATCTGCAAGTGTGTGGGCAGGAGGTCAGGATAGCTGAGCCATCAGAATAAGTGACTCCTGATGGAGGTAAAAATAGTTTTAAAAACCAAAAAACATGAAAATGTTATGTTTTTTTCTCCAGGGTGGTTTAGTCCAAAACATTGTGGGTTAACTCTGACAATCTACAGTTTTTGGGCTTATCCGAGCTCTGGTGTGGACCAAGTTTGCATAAAAAAAGGATCTTATTTCCTTTGCAAGTCAACCTTGGTTTGGTTGATCTATACAGTGTTAATGCAGATGGATAAACCACCCAAACAAAGGAAACCAAAAATGTGAAGTGACACAAGTGCAGCAGAACATAAAGAAGAAACAATTCAGAGCAGAAATCAAGGAAGTAGTTGAAAGTCATTTTGTTGGTTGACGTGTTGGATTGAGGCGGTGAAGAGGCCTCCTGAGTTAAGTATTTGATAGTCGGGGGACTAGCAAGCCCTGTAGACCTAAAAACAGTGTTAGAGAATGTGGTCACGAGACCCACTGGTTTATTTTTGACTTTTTTAAAGCCAGTTTTTGAGGACCCTGGCTGGACAGAAATTAATTTAATCCTTTAGTTTTTAGAACTGCAAATAAGAGGCACAAACATGTCAGTTGATTCTTGGTGGGTTCTTTTGTACTACCGTTGTAGTTGTGCAACATTTCCAGCCCTTTGGTCCACAAACATCTCTTCTTTATACCACAGAATGGACACAAACCACATCCAGCTGCAAACATTTCGCCACCCAAAAGAGTCAAGTCCCTCAAACTATCCTGCTGAAAAACGTCTGATAAAAATTTTCTGCAGCTGGCCATTTCCTACCTGCTGTTGTGTTGCCTCTAATTTATCTCCACTCATTACTTTGGCTTTATGGTTTGGTGGCTGAGAACAGATGCAGGGACACAGATGGAGATAATTGAGCCTGTGGTTTGGAGTCCTCTATATTTCACACACTCTTAATTGTAATATTTCTTCCTCTGTTTTACAGATGGAGACCAGACCTAAATACTACGGCAGAGAGTAAGTGGAACTAACTTGTTGTGGATGTTTTACCATTATCATGAAAGATATAGCTCAGTTTTGTCCTTAGGTTTCATGGCATAATCCCTCGGGAGTATGCAGATCAACTGCTGGCAGGGGTGGAGGGTGCTTATCTCATCAGGGAGAGTCAAAGACAGCCGGGGACTCACACCTTGGCCTTACGGTACTGATATTGTGATCAGAACCACCATGTTTAGACTTTTTCACAACTCCTTTATTTGACTACATCTGCTCCTTTACTCTAGGTTTGGAGATCAGACACTCAACTACAGGTTGTTTTATGATGGGAAGCACTTTGTTGGGGAGAAGAGGTTCGAGTCTGTTCATGACCTGGTAACGGACGCCCTGATCACTCTTTACATCGAGACCAAGGCGGCGGAGTACATTGCCAAAATGACCACGAACCCGATCTACGAGCATCTCGGTTACACGTCGCTGATCAAAGACAAGATGGTGCACAGACTGAGCCGTGCGCGCTCGGAACCCCGCAGAGTCACCTTCCAGAGGGAGGAGAGGGTGAGTTCTATGGCTGTTCAGGTCATCAGAAGTAGTATTTTTGTTGTTTAGAGTCCATCAGGGTGCACTCCAAATATACACTCAGAGCCGCAAGGAGTCTTCGGTGACGCAACCAAAAAGGATTTGTCTAACAGATGGTGCAGAACCCATAGACCCTTGATCTAAGTGTCAATTGGGATTACATGAATAGACAGAAGGTATACAACCTGCCTGAAAGCAAAATGTTCTTTATTTTTGAAAAATATTCACCAGTTTTTCTCATTTAGGGATGCTTTTTTTGTATAAAAATGTACTTTTTTGTCATACTGACAGTTTTTCTCCCCCTTAAATGAAAACCTTTCCTATGCATTTAGATGGTAATAAAGAATTCTTCTAAGAGACTCTGTGAGTGAGATGTACGTAATCCTGTGTTGCCTTTGGGTGTGTTCACTGCTGCCATGGTTCGTTGCTTACACTGAAAGGTAATGATGACCGAAGGGAGCTGGGACTTTGCTCTGCCCGCCATCCATATCAGACACAATGTTTTTCACTGTTCTCTTCGGCGCTCACAAGCTGTCGTCTGATTAGAGTCTGTGAATGATTTGTTAGTCAGGATCGAGGAAGTCTGGACCATGACTGAGCCGTCTCTCCACTAGGTGGCAGTGTTAAGCCATTTCCGCCTGTCTTTTTGAAGAGATTAATGGCCAGCTCTTTTCATTAGCAGAAGCTTACATTTTCTTCATCCTTCCATCCTTCTTGAGCTATCTCATGATTTATTGCTATGGGGATTTTTTTCCCTTAAGAATTCCAGATGAGTTTGTCACTTAGTGACAGTCAAGGACACATGGGTGATTGGAACATCATTTGCAGTTTTAATATAATTAAATTCCTTGTTTTTGTTGTTGTTTTTGGGCTGCTAAACAGAGTACTTTTATGGTGCTGCTCCCAAACTCACCAAGACATACAGGCTAATCTCTGTTTGCTTAAAAAAACAATGCATTATTGAATGCAGTCAAGCAGTAATCCTCCGAGCTGGATTTACTGCCTGACTTGATGTCTGAAATTGTTTTTTTTTCTCTCTTTTGCAGAATTCTTCAATAACCCCTCTTTTTGCAAACAAATTTCAAACATGCCTCTTGCTGTATTTCAGTCAATTACCTCGTTTTTTTTTACTGATCCCAAATTTACACCTAAGGCTCCTCAGCTGTGACACTGGCAGACTGTCAGCTTGAAAGCCACCTGCTTGTCACCTTCAAAAGGGAAAGAAGCTGTCTTCTGTCAGCTCAGGGATCCCACGCCTGAGAAGGAGAGACTCGGCCTCTCAGTTCACATCTGTGGTTGCCTTTTGAACTGTGTTTACCAGTTCTACAGCCACGCCCTGAGACCGTACAGCCACAGTAGCTTCTGTGTGTTGACAAAATTCATGTGTATTTACTCAGGGTCAGGTTAATACCTATATAATGCCACGACTGTGGATACTGGTGTAATTAAAGTGCTTGCTGGGGTGAAAAGGGGCGCTTGAGTTGATAAACAGTTCAGAGTTCCTTTGAATGTGCAGGAATTTGCACACAAGTGTCTCTTCATCGCTCCTCCAGTCACCATACAGGTTTAATATTAGTGGGCTAGAATAATCTGAAAAGAGAGTTTTTGAAGAAAATGTCTTTTGTTGGGATTTATTTTAAATCCCACTCCAATAAAATTGGTGTACTCTGTGTTTTTAACATGTTTTTTTTCCAGTAATTCTGAGTATTTCTTTATTCAAATTGTGAAGTATACAGGGCAGATAAAAACCAGGTGGCAGTAACTGCCATAGGTGGCCAAAGTCTCTTTTTTCCGCTCCATTCTTATGCATCCACTTGCAGACAAATAGATCTTCATTTTTTTTTGTCTGAACTGCCATCTA
>NC_050527.1:10491379-10495612 GCF_002922805.2 Oryzias melastigma
ATAAATGTCTTCATTTTTTTTGTCTGAACTGCCATCTAGCTCAAAACGGTGCGACTGGATAGCCCAGATATTGCTTGCAATTTTTTTTGCTAATTAGCTTGGGATAATTAGCTAATTAGCCATTAGCTTGGGCTACCGGAACAGAATGTAAACAAAGGACTGATGGGAAAACTAGTAGAAGCTAACTTCTGTGCCAACAGTCCTGCATACAACTCAGAGGGAATTACTATTTATGTATTTTTTGCTGTGCAAATGTTAGCTTGGGCTTGTGAGGCGCTACAAGCTAGCAGGAGAGAGTGTAAACAAAGGACTGATGGGAAAATTAGCAAAACTAAATTCCACGCAAACAGTTCGACCGCTCAAACCCAGATGAGCATTTCAGATAAACTCCTGCCACGGTGCAGAAAATATGTCTTAAAAAAACGACAGGCTTTTTGATTTAGGAAAAAGACGGCATAGTTAAGAGACCACTGAGACCAATTTTACGATAAAATATATATTTTGTTTGAGTGGGACTTCTTTGCTTTTGCAGTTTTCTGCAGTTCATCTTTTGGCGTACGACTTAAAAATATATCCTCAAAGTGTGGAGTTATGCAAACTTTTTCCTCCTGTTTAAAAGCCCCTATTTATTATTCAACCTCAGTCACAAAAGCATAGCTTGTTTGATTCTGCTCCCAGAGAAAAGACTTAGTTTCCTCTCTGTTTGTCTTTTACTGCATTGCTCACAACGTGTCCATTTTTCTGTTTGTTGTGGTGCGGGAGCTGTTTTGTTTGAGCTGTGGGTGGTTGTGCGCTCTAACTGTGCTGTTCTTCACTCAGCTGTGTCCTCACAAAGCCTTGGTGGAATAAAAGAGTCAAGCTACAGAAATGAAAGCAAGGGCTTGTTGTGTGGACCACCTTTTGTGTGCCCCCCTCACTTTTTTTTTTCAAGCTCTTCTTTAAGAGACAAGAAGCCATCTGCCCGCAGACAAAGAACACAGCCCAGCCCTGCACTCCATCTCTCCCTTCCTCCCAGGGGCAAAAATATCTGAGAGTTGTCTATTTGTCATCTGTCTCTGCAGACTTAGTCGCATAGCTAAAATTACGTGGCATGCGTAGGCCTCGTCAAAGAATGTCAACAACGGTGACAAAGATTTTCACCTGTTCTGTCACCTTTTCAGATAAGAGTTCATTCATCATCGTTGAAGGGATGGGTGGAACTCAAAAAGTCTTCATTTCTCAGAGCTTCTGTGGCAGTCTTTCATCATTCAGGTCTTTTGCTCTCTCACAAAACCCACACTTCCTAACTTTTTGAACTTTCTTTCTGCCTGATTAATCAGATTACTTTTAGACATAAAATTTCCCCCTTAATGGTTTAAAAAAGTCCAATTTGTGTTATATAGTTATTATCAAGGGGTGTAATGATTATTTAACTTAATCGAGAAATCAATTTCTATTCCTATGATCCAACCAGATTGATCTGTCTGAGGCAAGTCGTTAATCAAATTGACCTTTTCATTATAAAATAATTTTTAAATAAAATAATCGATTACATCTATATTGGAAATTTTGGATTTAGGCACACTAAGTTTCTTTTACGATAACGTAAAAACAACCAAGTGCCACCACAGCGGACAACCCACGTTTAATTTCAGCTCTGTTTGTAACGTTTTTTATAAGTAAAAATGAGGTGAACTTTTGGAGAATTAAATGTGAATGGATTTGCAATTAATTCTTGTTTATTTGTTTGTACCCATATTTAATTTACACTTCATTATCTTGCAAGAAGTACATAGTTTATGTCAGAGCACAAATCTCCTTTTCTCGTGCTGACTGAACTTTTGGGTAAATATGGCAATAGCCCCCCACTGGTACCAAACCAAACGTCTCCAGACCAACAAAATGAGCTTCCTTTGGGGTATTAGTTGGATTTGGGCACTAGTGGATTATACTCTGTGTAGGGAGGGATTAGGGACCTAATCTTTCCCAATCTCAATTAATAGTCCAGATCTGGAGGTTGTGTTCGACAGCTGATTGGGATGAGCAGCAGTTGTGTCTGGAAGACCCAGTCTGGACAGCAGAGTGGGGAATCCCCGCAGACTGGCGTCTTCACCGCCTCGGCTTTGTCTTGACTCTGACTTTGCTCAGGCGAGTGACCCCTTTAGAGGAGCCTGCGCTGACAGACTGCACTGGGAGAGGAGTTTTATCTGCAGCTAAGTGAATTGGCCGGAAGGCAGTGTGCTAATGGGAGTGTGTTGTGTGCTATAAAGAGGGCGTCTGCACTATTGATCCTGCCTTACAGAGCTGTTGAGCTGTGCGAAGCCGTCCTGACAGCACCTCACTCCCAACATCCCGGCCGCTTCCCATCAAGGACTGTTCTCTCTGTCTCTCCTCCCTCTCTGGGTGTGTGAAAGAGGACCATTGTTGGAGGCACACTCCTGCCCTCAGGCCGCCCACTTACCCCTTTTGCTCCCCTCCCTCCCATCTCTTCATGCTCACTACTGCCACTGGCTTCAGAGCAGATGCAGACTCAAACACGTGCTGGCTCTCACCCGCCGCTCTCCCAGGTCACAGAGGAGTGAAGAGGAGCGCCTGCCTCCCAGCTGCGCAGAACTCACATACCGTCTCCTCACCTTTCTCCAGCAGAGAGAGTCTCTGGGAGTCAAGCATGGAGGCTGGCGGAACCAGAGGAGGTTTAGGAGTGGAGCTGCTTACCCACAAGGCTAAAAAACAGGAGAGGAAGCACCAGGAGTTGCTGGCTCTGGCTCTGGGAGTCAAACTTGGGAGCAAAGGAACGCTCTTGTGGAAGCCCATTAAACTGCTGGCATCTTGTCCACAGATCTCCTCCCCTTTGCTGAGAAGGAGTGCCCTGAAGGACACCCCTGAGAAGCAGTGCTCCTATGAAAAGATCCACAACTTTAAGGTAAACCTTCAGTTTGGTAAACAAGCTGATGTTTGTGATAACTCAGTGTCTGCTACTGTTGTGATGAGAACAAATCCAGCTGACTCTTGAATGCAATGAGGGGAACTAATGGATGCTCGATTGTACAACCTATTAACAGCAGAACGCTTTGGTTTCTATTGATCTTAAAGCGCTTACAGCCATTTTTGTTTCAGACTAATTTGGTGAAAAGTGTTATAGAGCTGTGAGACCTTTCAAAATCGCTCGGCAATATTTTCCTCTGAGAACACAAAGGGGAATTTGGCGATGTTGCCTCCGGGTAACTCAGCATTCTTGCAATTGTATCTGGTGTTTAGGTTAACAGGCATGTTCAAATGATCCCATTCTTTTGTTCAACCATTCTTTGAAGCACAACTAAAAGCATCCACTCGCCACCTGCCATGTGCTGTCTTCAATTTACTCGATACCTATTCAAAGTGGCACTGAAGGTGCGTGTGCACCCCCACCTTTGGCTCCATTTCTGATCTTATCAGTGACGGCAGGGTACAGAGTTGGTCTGCATCTGTTATTTTGACATTCGGGGCTTACCTCGGTGCTGGCCTGCCTGGATCCGGTTGCTGAGCAGCAGATGCACATTGTAGAAAATCCTTTAAGCTGCATTTTACATTCACGTATGCTCTTTTGGCGAGGGGATCTGTCCTGTTATGTTTTTTTTTTTTATTGTAATCCATTCAATCAAAGGGGGTGGGAGGTTTGACTCTCCAGTTTGCAGCGCTGTACTAAACAATGTGTTTTTGATCACAGGTACACACCTTTCGAGGGCCGCACTGGTGTGAATATTGTGCAAACTTCATGTGGGGCCTCATCGCCCAGGGGGTCCGCTGCTCAGGTAAATATGAAGATTAAATATTCCATGTGGCGGATTACGTCGGGATTTCATGTCATGTAAATCTGGGATTACATAAAAAAAACATATGATTCTCTGCTCACATCATCTCATTTCAGTTTCACAACCCCCCAGTTAGGTTTTGCTTTATTATGCTAGTAAACTGCTAAAAAGCCTCATGTTAGTTTCTCACAAAACATGCACTAAAGTTAATGGTGTTTTTAATATAGTCTCATCCTGCCAAAATTTGTGTTTTCGCTATCCTCACAAAATGTGTTTAACACTCATATGTGTTTTGTGTTATCAAAAAAAGTGCAAATGCTCAATTTTTCAAGGTCTAGTCTAAGCAGTTGGTGGCAGAATAAATGAAGTGAACACATAAAATGGGCTATAGATGCTGAATAACTTTTTTGAAACTTTCTTTTGGTCCACAGATCTGCATTATACGGAGCCCCCAAAGGGACAT
>NC_050527.1:10495743-10499838 GCF_002922805.2 Oryzias melastigma
CATTATACGGAGCCCCCACAGGGACATTAAAATAAAAAAAAAAAGATTTTTCTTTTAAAAATTGAAGTTAAAAAAAAATCTGGTTAGTAACCAGAAAAAAAAACTTCAATTTTTAGAAGAAAACATTTTTTACTTACATTTTTTTTGTTTTTAACTTTGATATCCCTTTATGGGCTCCGTAGAATTTATCATAATTACTCATTTTTAAAATTAGTTGTTTTATGTCAATTTCTGTTCAATATTTTTTAACTATTTATGAAGCATTTATAAAATTGAAAATTCAGGAGTCTAATGTCACATACCATTTAAAAAAATCAAGTCATGCCTGTTTCTGTAGTTATAGAATCAAATTCAGCAACTAAACATGTAAAAGTTTTAACATTTTGAATAGATAATAAAGCTAAACATTTTACACTGATTGGAGGAAATCCCCAATTTTTTTTATTTTATTTTATTTTTTATTTTAAGTTCATGATTCAGAAATGGCTGAACAAGCCAACCCGGTGTCTCAAAGTTTTTCACAAGTTATTTACATTTATTTTTTACATGACTTTTCAAATTGATAATAAAAATGATCAACATAGCGGCTGAACAAAGTGATTGGTTCCATATAAAAGCTCTGGGGGGTGTCGGGACTGTCATGAGTTCAGTTCCTCAGCCCTGAAACTGATGTGTGCACTAGTTTTGCTCTTTACCCAAACAGAGTGTTTGTTGTTGAGACATTTTCTAAGCTGATAAGCCAGAGGCGAACACTGGTATCATCAGACACCTCGTGTGCTATGGGAAAGCGGAGCGTTCTTCCTGCTCCCCCGCCGTCTCCAGTCTCTTTTCGTTTCCTATCTTGTGGCCCCGCTCTCTCTGTGAACGACCATCACGCTTAGAATGAAGCTCAGGCAATCAAAACATGTTTCTGAAGAGAGGAGCCCGTCCATCTGCAATTAGATCTTCTAAAACCCTCTTTCTAGCCGTACTGCAGCACACTCCATGTGACCAAACCTGCAACAAAAACCCTCACACTTACTGCGGTTATCTACTTCCGACGCAGCACGCGGAGCTGCAGCTGTTCTGTTTGACTGAGCAGTTTATCACCGACTCTGGGAAAGCTTTTTAAGCTGCAGCTCTCACCCCGGCGTGATGATTCTGCTATTATCTCCCTGAGGCTAATCTCTCCTTTTTTTTATCTTCATATTGCTGTGCTAGATTGTGGGCTGAATGTACACAAACAGTGCTCCAAACTGGTTCCCAGTGACTGTCAGCCTGACCTGCGCAGGATAAAGAAAGTGTTCAGCTGTGACCTCACCACCCTCGTCAAAGCTCACAACACCATGCGGCCCATGGTGGTGGATATGTGCATTCGGGAGATAGAACTAAGAGGTAATCAGTCGACAGATCGAACTAAATGAAAAATGAAGTAGCGCTAGATGAGAATTTTTTTTTCTGTAAAATGTGTCACATTGATTATAAGACACCTACATAAATCTCTATTGCAGGTATGAAATCTGAAGGTCTGTACAGAGTGTCTGGCTTCTCAGAACACGTCGAGGATGTGAGGCTGTCGTTTGACCGAGGTTCGTCAGTCACAGTCGATTCGCTGGATTCTTCATAATCTATGTTTAATCTCAGTCAATTGTCTGATTTATGACAACAGATGGCGAGAAGGTTGACATCAGTGCCAGTGCCTATGCAGACATCAACATCATTGCGGGTGCTTTGAAACTCTACTTGAGAGACCTCCCCATTCCTGTCATTACGTTTGACTTATACTCCACATTTATTCAAGCTGCAAGTGAGAGCTCCTCTTTGTTTGTTGTAATTGGTGACGATATTCTTCCAACACTGCGGGGCTCCTGAGACTGAAATGTTTTCCTCATGTGTTGGGTAGAAATTCCGAATGCTGACTGCAGACTGGAGGCCATCCATGAAGGGTTGCTTCAGCTCCCCCCAGCACACTATGAGACGCTGCGTTACCTGATGGCCCACCTCAGAAGGTCAGTTCAGATTCCAATCACCAGTCAATTCCTGGATGCAGTTTATTGGACTATTAGTGTCTTAAAACTTTAGTCATTTATTGTTGCAGGTTACACAAAACTGTACTTTTTTTAATATTTCTATTGAATGTTTCAACATTTTAGCTAATTATTTGTTTTATTTTAGTCATCATGCTTGTTAAAGACCCACTCCAATCATCTTTTGGTCTATTTTAAAGTCATTCCCAGTGGTCTTTTAGTTAATATTATGCCTAAATTAAAAAAAAATGTAATTTTCTTGGTTATAGTTTCTGCATAGCAGCAGGAGCTCATCAGAAATTCAGGACTGTTTACATGGAGTAAGCCTGCCCTTATTTCCCATCATCCCTTTGTTTACACTCTTTCTACTAGCTTACAGCCCCTAGCAACCTAAGAATACATGCTCAACAAAAATGACAAGCAATATTGGAGCTATACAGCTGTACAGTTTTGAACCAGATGCCACCTCAGACGAGGAAGACAAAGACGTTCATTTGTAATTTATAAAAGAAATACTCAGAAACGCTTTATTAAGCTTAATTTTCTTTATAAAAATGTCTTCCATCGTGAAAAAAATGCTACAAGAGCCTGTTAAAAAAAACCTAAAACACAATTTTCATTAAAGTTTGTCTAAAATCCCCATTTTGTATATGTTTTTATGTCCATCTGAACTTCAACTTCAGTTTTATGGAATTTGTCAATAACTTCTTAAAAAAATAAAAGTCTGAATTTAAGTTGACCTTTTTTTAGAATAAAAAAATCAATATGTATAACATGTTCTTTTATGTTTAGCTCATCAATATTTCCTCACCCAAACACATTTTTTATTGTCTTTCAGGGTAACAATGTTCGAAAAGTACAACTTAATGAGCGCTGAGAACCTGGGGATCGTCTTCGGTCCGACTCTCATGCAGCCGCCGGAGCAGAACGCCTTGACGACCCTGAATGACATGAGGCAGCAAAAACTTGTGGTGCAGCTTATGATAGAGCATGAAGACGTCTTATTTTAGGAACAAACGTTTATTTTCAACGAGGAAACTTAAGCCACCTTCATTCCGGTGAAGACTCAAAGTTTGCAATCAGACTCAACTTGAAAGACTTCCTTCTCACATGACAGTTTCCATCCAAGCTGGTTAACTGTTGACTTTGTATTGTTGATGCAAGTTCTACAGCTCCATCAGTTGTTTTTTTATAAATATATTTTGAAAGTTTTCTGTATTTATGAACACTTTTTGTGCTGTTTCTCTCTGTAATTGACAGACTGGTGCTGCCTGGTGTAGACTCAGTCAGGAGGACACTGTGTAAAATGTGTTGCAGGCAAATCATTGAAGGCCTGGTGCCATGTTACCAAGAGGGTTAAATGTTTCCACTTGATACTACAGGAAGGCTGAATTAAGAAAAAAACCATCTGCAGACTCTTTCAGTGTGAATTTAAAAAAAAAAAAAGATTAAAAAAGAAATAAGATGATTGGGAAATTAAGAAGCACTTTTTCTGCGACAAATGCACAGGTGTGCTTTGTGGAGATCTTTATTTTTGTCATCATATTACATGTTCTTGAGAGTGATTCATAAAAAAAACATTTTTAAAAGAAAAAGATAATTTGGCTAATTTATTGTGTAAGAGGTAACAGCCCCATCACTCTCTTCTTTTATTGCCAGTAACATCTCTGCCGAAGTTTTCTTTTAAAACAGAAAGTGTGCCAAGCATGTTCCTTTTTACACTTGGTTCAATGTGATTCTTGGTTTCTTTCTACAGATCCATTTTATTGAAATGTATTTTTGTGATGTTGTAATTACAATTGTAATTTATGAAATGATTTATTAAAAGGATGTGGAGACTTGGATTTAACTCGGCGTTCCTGCCTGTTTTTCCAGTCCTGGCTGCACTGCCTTGAGTCTTTCCTGTCAAGTAATCCTCCTACTTATCCAGTTCTACCTGTAACTGTTCTACCTGACAGCGTGGAGACGGCTTGTCAGATTCCTAAAAGACTGCATGTAGCATGTACAACCCCAATTATGACAAAAGAAGCCTACTAGAAGTATAATAATTTACACTTGTCAGATTTTTCATCAGAAGACTTAGGTTCAG
>NC_050527.1:10499950-10500278 GCF_002922805.2 Oryzias melastigma
TAGTGTAAAAGCTGAATAAATACAAACAGCAATTGAACAATTAAAATGCAAACTTTATTCAATTTCTTTTTTAATAAACCAAGCTAGCGGTAGGGGCTAAAAATCCCAATAAACCTGCATTTAAAGGAACTAGTTTATATTACATTTTATTTTATAAAATAACAAATTGTGTGAAAAAATATAAAAAAATGATAATTAAAGTGCGCAAGCTTTCCTTATAGAGCTGTTTTTGACAAGGTATTTCTTCAAATAATTTGGAATAATGATGAAACTATGTGTTCACCACTATGCAAATTAAAAACTATTTAAAAGACATAAAAAAGGCTAT
>NC_050527.1:10500596-10526104 GCF_002922805.2 Oryzias melastigma
CAGGGCTCACTTAAATGTCTCTGGTTCCTGGTAACAATGTTAAAGAGATGACAATAGTGTAAAAGCTGAATAAATACAAACAGCAATTGAACAATTAAACTGCAAACTTTATTCAATTTTTTTTTAATAAACCAAGCTAGCGGTAGGGGCTAAAAATCCCAATAAACCTGCATTTAAAGGAACTACTTTATATTACATTTTATTTTATATAATAACAAAGTGTGTGAAAAAATATAAAAAAATAATAATTAAAGTGCGCAAGCTTTCCTTATAGAGCTGTTTTTGGCAAGGTATTTCTGCAAATAATTTGGAATAATGATGAAACTATGTGTTCACCACTATGCAAATTAAAAACTATTTTAAAAGACATAAAAAAGGCTATACTATTTCATACTAAAAACAAAAAAAATCTGAAATCAGAAATGAAATGACACAATGGAGGAAAATTTACTGCCACATCACTATACATCCCGGCCCTCATTTTCGTGACATAGAATCACTGAAACTCTTTGATTTATGGTTTTTCTTTTGAAGATTTGCTTGGTTTGACTGAAAACAGCTATCATCATTTCAAAGTGACATGAGAGGAGGAACAATTTCAGTGACCTGTCACACACTATCCACTCATTGTACATTTTGAGGAACAAAGTACCCCAGAGTGCTCATTTCCACTCGGCTGGTGATGACTGGTCCTCTCGTGCCTCAACTTCAACAAAGCTGCAGCTGTCAGCAAATTCGCTCGCATTTGACTTCAGAATGTTTTGGTAAAATGCTGAAACAGAAGAATTTGTGGTTCCCTCAATGACCTCAGTGTGCCCAGGTCCTGTGGGAAGGAGCCCAACATTATCAAATTGAAATGTTTTTATGTGTTTGTGCTAATGTTTTTTTGTGTTTCTTTTCCTACTTGGGCTAACAACCAAACATCTCCACTTTGGTCTAACACGTCTGGAGGACATTGTTCCCAGAATTCTTGTGGTTTGTTCAGATGTAACTGCAAACCCCAGCTGTGCTCTCAAGCTCTTTTCAGATGAACTACTTTGTTTTTCTCCTTAGAAACCTTTTAAGTAAATTGCACTTGTGAACTCAACTAATACAAACTTGAAATCCTTTTTTTGTTTGTTTTTTTTAGTTTAGCTGAAATCTAATTTCTTTCTAGAAAATTTTACACAATCAATGACGGGTGACTCTCTTGAATGTTTCCCAACTGGGAAAACTCCTCGGAATCACCTCACAACCCTTTTGCAGTTTGACACACAGGAACCACTCCTTTACAAGGATCTCTACCAATGTCTTTTCCTCCTTGTCTTGCTTTGACAAATGGCTGAATGCTGCAAGCCAGCGAACTGCCAAACACACTGCCTTTATTGAGCGACTCACATTTGCTCACAATCAATTAATCAAGTGCATTTGACTCGCAGCGCTAGAGGTTTCTTGCTCTTTTGATTCTTCTTTCTGTCCCCTGTACCTTATATTGTATATATATATTTTTTTAAAATAGATGATTACATGCCTTGTAAACTGTTCTATTTTAACATTCACAACAGTACGGTATGCATTTAAGATCATGAAAACATATAGAAGGAATACGAAAATAAATTGAAAGATTGTTTTCTTTAAAGATGCATATATATAAACCTATTCACATTTTGAAAAATAGGTCATTCAGAGACTGAGGGGGGAAACGTTGGCTGTGCATGTCTGCAGTTTGGAAGGATTTAGGAGATGAAAGCCTTGAATTAATTTGAAGGAGAAGACTGCCCTCTGGTGGCTAAAGTGTGCATATCTGGAAAATAAAAACACAAATACTGTTTTTTATGTATAAAACAGGCATCAATACACAAAATTGTTAAATGTTTTTATTAATTTCATCATCTTAAAAAAATCTTGTACAGTAACTTAATCTGTGATGGAGTGTGGAAGGCCCAAAATAAGTTATGGAGGTAAAAATAAAACAAAAGTATTGTTCAAGGACAAAGTATTACAAAACCAGTGTTTAATGGTTTCACTAACTTTTAGAAAAAAATCCACAAAAACAAACACACACAAAAAAAAACAATAGATTCAGTCCATCAGAGCTCATCATGTTGGTAGGTGAACTCCCTCGCTGATATAAAACCATCTTCATCTTCATCCTCATTTTTGAAGATGTCCTCCACCATCATTTCATTATGCGTGTCGTTAGGTGAGTATCCATGCTTCTCAAATTCCTTCTTCAAGTACTCTTTTACCTGAAATGTTGACAGAAATGATACATTTCCTGTTTCAATGACACTGAAACCAGAAAAGAAGTTCACTTCACCTCCTGTCTGGAGAGCTTCCAGTCATCGTTGAGATCCATGTCCCGGAAAGAGTCATGTGACCTGGGGCCATTCCTGATCTCCATCAACTCAATGTCAAAAATTAAGGTGCTGCTTGGAGGAATCTTACCTGTTTTAAAAAATATTAATATATGTAAAAATATGCTGCAATGCATTTATTTATGTTTATTTTTATTACACATCCTACCTTTTCCTTCACTGCCATACGCCAGGGATGGAGGAATGGTCAACTTCCTGCGCTCTCCTGTGCACATATTCTGCAGACCTTTGTCCCAACCCTTAATGGCCTCTCGTATCCCAAGAGTGAACCATACAGGATTTCTATCCCCTTCATTGCGGCTAAACATGAGAAAAAAGGAAATTCAACTAAAATTGTTACAAAGAGCACAAAGAAGAAAAACTAATCCATGCATACAGTAAAACATTAGCAGACTTATAAATAGTGTATTACAGTCATTAAATGTTGCAGGGAAATCTAAATAAAAACAACAGCAATGTATCTTGTAATTTTCACCTGTAAATATTATGTCTGAAAATCCCAGTGTTTTATTTTGAAAAGTAACACGTGCATGCATGCAGTTTCTGTAGAGTGCAGTTTTATTTGACTTATTTTATTATTACCTGGAATGGAACATCGTGCCATTGCTCTCCAGAAATCCATCATAATGAACAAGTAGCATATCTCCAAGCTTAGATTTACGGAGACACATTAAAGGTTTATGAATTACCTCAATTTTTACTTCTGGTTCGGGCAGTTTCCCCCCAGTGACAAAAACAAGGAATGTGGATAAAGTCAAGGAAAAAGAAAAAAGTATCATTTTGGTACTCAACATTAAATACATTCTACAAAAGTAAATACTACTTTAAATATTCTATAAATGAATACATTTAAGCTAAATCCAAGTCAAGGGTCTCCTACGTGGCAGCCCAACAACTTAGAAGAAAACCCTCGTCTGCCCTCCTACTGCCGCAATTGGTACATTCCGTAAGAAGTACCGCCTCTTTTTCTGTATAACTTCTGTGATTGGTGGGATTCTATATCAATCATCTTGAACCCCACCTACTAAATCTAACGTAAACTGAAGGAATGTCGGTTGCGTCTCTCGTGATTGGTTGGAGCTCTATTCACTTAAACGTTTACGTACTTTTATCTACGTAATTCAAACCATCGCCTGGTTTGTTACTCTGTAAATTACTCCCAAAGCCCGATGGAGTCGCTGCTGCAATCAGCTGTGCCACACATCACATTATGACAAACAAGCTATGAAAGGACGAAAACCCAACTAAATAATGGAAGGCACGCTTCACAAATGGACAAATTACATTAGCGGTAAGTTCGCGTCTCACTCGTCTTGTGTTTTTAGCCGTAGTGACTGTTTTAGCTAGCTAGCTAGCTTGAAAACGACGTGAATTTAGTTTGTGAAAATCTTAAAAAGCTAACGTTAGCTTGCTTTTAGCTGTTATAAATGTATAATTTACCAAACACGTGATTTTTAAAGTTATATTTTTGTGCTACAACTGTGCTTTTAAACAAAGTCGCCATATAAATAAAGACTTATTGTAGGGCTAGCCACTCTAGCTTGTTTCCATCCCGTGTCTTTATAATCTGACTTAACTCCTGATTAGTCAACGAAAACACAACGTAAGCACGGTTTAACTTTATTTGGGGCGACAAAAGTAGACAACCTCTGAAATTCATGTTCCCCTAAAGACTTCCGGTGCTAAAATGTCAAAGTCGCATGCCTTAAAAATAGCTTTGGTACTTGTTTCTCCGCAGGCTGGCAGCCTCGCTGGTTTGTACTGGATGGTGGAATTTTGTCATACTATGACTCTCAAGAAGATGCCTGGAAGGGTTGTAAGGGAAGCATTAAAATATCAGTTTGTGAAATCCAAGGTTGGTATAATACATTCTGCTCCATTTCATAGAACAGAACAGCTTTACAGTTGATGTGTGTTTGTGTTTTTTAGTCCATACTTCTGACTCTACTCGAGTTGACCTGACCATTCCAGGAGAGCAATACTTTTACCTCAAAGCCATCAATGCAGCAGAGAGGCAGAAATGGCTGGTGGCCCTGGGAACAGCCAAAGCCTGCCTTACAGACAACCGAACCAAGAAAGAAAAAGGTACATGGATCCCAAAATGAACAAAAACTGATCTTTGCTTTCCACTATGTTGTTCTCAATGTTCATATATACTCTGAGCAAGTCGTAGAATTTGCATAATCACATGTTATTTTTCTGTATACCACTGTCAAATCACCTCATGCAAAACATGACAGTATAACCATCTAAGCCAAACAATAGATGATACTGTTTTACAGTGCATGACAGCAGTGCCCAGAGTTGACTTAATATCTTGGTCCCTCAAACATTGTAAGATTATCTCTTTGTTTGTTTTACGACAGAGCTCCAGGAGAACACAGAAGCATTAAAAACCAAGATGTCAGAGCTTAGATTATACTGTGACCTTCTTCTCCAGCAAGTTAACAAGATCAAGGAGAATGATGAGCTGGGAGAAACGTTGGAGGTGAGGCTGAAGTTTGGATGATCCAGTGAAACTAGAGAAACTGGCACTATGAAGCCCACCTGTTTCTAATTGCTATTGTGTGTCTTTCTAAGTTATTCGATTTTGTTGGCATTCTGGCTTATGCAATTTAGCTTGTACAGATTTGGATGTAGTTTTGGGATAATTTGAATACTTTACTGATTATTATTTTTTGTCTTTTACTGTCAGACTGGAATAGACACTGGAAAAATGGTGAAGTCAACATGCACTACTTTCCTGAAGACCCTGGAGGAATGCATGCAGATAGCAAATCGAACTTTTAGCACAGATATGACTGCACACAGCCCACCTGGAACCCCACCATTAGCTGCCATCAAACAACATAAGGTAAATGATTCATAATCTAACAGGAAGTTGCTGCTATGAGTTGTTTTAGTTTGTTATGCAAGTTCAACTTCTCAATGTTGTTTCCCCAGTCCATCAAGCTTACCAACCATTTAAATTTAAACCTTGGAGAAAAGTAGGTTACTCCTGTTTTCTTGTTATTATGACGTAAACAATGTTGTCATCTTTTCATATAGATGTTCAGAATAGCACAAAGTTTTTTTTTTCTGCTGATCCTTGATGATTTTATCTCAGGAGGAAAGATATATCTCCTGAAAGATCTGGACAAACAAGTGACAGCCAGAGTTTTGAGTCTGGAGCAGATGAACCAGAGAAACCTGAACTCCATCCGTTCCCATCAAGTAAGACAGGTTTCCACTCACTCCTAAATACTCGGGGGTCTCGTTTTGCGTGGAGCATCAGAATGTGGATAGATAATTACCTTTTAAGTGGGTCTTTCTGTATATTTTTTAGTATATGTGTAGCTCCTATAAAATGAAAGTGAAGGTGTTTTGATTAAGACAATACTGGGTCATCAAAGCTTTATGATGAGACTAATGAAAATCCATCCATCACTATTTCTGGACTAGTTTTATCCAGGTCAGTTTTATTGTGGGGACCTGGAGTCAGAAAAAAAGACAAAAGCTACATATTTTAGTAAAATTTAAAATCTTTACTCACCCTATAATGCATTTCTTCAGTAAATTGAGGTAATTTGATATAGTAAATAATTTACAACAAATAAACAATCTACTCTTTGCACACAAGGTATAAAACATCCTTCTAGTTTGAAAGTTTTATTTTTTTTAAAAGTTTTAATAAAGTTATTTAGAAAAACAAAGAGTATGTGAAATGTTTTGCTTTTTAAAGCTCACTTACATAAAGGCATCAATGTTAAAGTTACAAAATTCCAACACAAACTTAGTTTTTTTTTTAATCTACACAGCTAGTTTCTTTACATAATCTGTTTATTATACCATGCTTTAGTCACAAAAAACACATTTACATGTTTCTGTCTTCACACGCCTAAATGAGCGCTGGTTGTCTTGCAGGCTTTGAATCATCCATCAGTTTAGTTGGTAAAGAGCCAGATAATCCAGCTCCAGGCTCTAATCCACCTTCACCTGAGCTTGAGCACTTTGAGCAACCAGCAGAGGGAGATGAGAAGTACGACACTCCTGAAGAGAAGGAGACGAAACAAGAACAAAAGAACAAAGTGGACCAAAGTCAAGAACTTCCCAATAGCTTGGAAACAAACGCTGTCCAGCTCAAAGAGACGGCTTCAGGCCAAGAAGAGACCGCAGAAGAAGATGAAACACAAAAGGCAGAAGACACAGAACAGGTGGAAACTTTTTTCAGCACAATGAGTCACAGGTATGAAAATACCACTCAAGAAGGTCACATCTCTGAAAGCAGTTAAGTTACTGGAACATCCCGTGGGACTGCAGATGTTATTTTAGTTTAGCACTTTTAAAATAATTGGGTTGGTGTTGTAGTTTCATAGTGGCTGCAGCTGTGCTGCATCTTTTTTATCCAAACTGCACAGTGACTTTGGTGGACTGTAGGCACAGCGTGTCGCACAAATGTGTCTCAAGATGTCATAATAAAGTGTTTCGTTAGTGTGTTCTCTCCTGATCACATGACAGAGGAGCGGGCATCAAATATTTGGGTTTGTGGAACTTTTTCCTTCCTCTGTTTCCAACCTCTTATCTAAGGCACTGCAGTGTTTTGTGTGTGTGTGAGGCATCATTTCTGTTACTCATGAAGTACATGTACAGAGGAGACGTCTTTGGAGTTAGTCTTCAAAGAAAATGGCTTTAAAGGAGAGCTGTTTTAGTCGCAGTTGCATTATAGCTATTGTTAATTGAACAGTATTTGCTCTGAATCCTTTCTATGACTTTGTCTTGAGATTTGTACACCCTTTGTGTGTTTATTTGGTCAAATAAAATGGCAGTAAGTTACTTACCTCTAATGTTTTCTTCTGTTTGAATCTGTTCTGCTTTTTTAGATTTAGTGATATAAGACTGGATGACGACAATGGTATCCCTACACAAGAGTTTTTGGACTCATGCTATGCAATAGTGCCTGTATTAGGTAGGCTGGTCACTTTCAGTCTCTTCTCATTTGCATCTTTCCCTGTTTTTTTAAAACCTCAATGAGGCAAAAGTCTCTCCCCTTTTGACCTACTTTTTTTTGGTGCATGCCCTGTCATTTATTGCTCTGATTAATGAGGTGGCAGCTCTCTTGTCTTTCCATATCACTCTGTTTTTTCATGCCCTGCATTATTTCCTACTGCACTTCTGTGCCCGTCACTGGCTTTATTTGTTCTTTGTAGCTTAACAACCTATCGTATATCAAGGTTTATCGTGCCTGTCCTTCACACAGTCACATAGCTGAGACTGTATGTATTTTGGTCAGGGTGCAGTACATGTCACGCTGCGCTACACAAAGTGGCCTCTCATAGTTAAGATAACGGTACAAAAATTAAAAATAAAAAAATGTTTATCAATTAATTCATTTTGATGCCTTTTTTCCAATATGAACAGATGTTAGATCAGTTTAAAACTAGTTTCAGCAATCTTTTATTACCCTGTGGAATCAACGATCCTCTGGAGCAAATGAAGCCACTGTTTTAATGATTACAATTATGCTGTTTAATTGTTTTTGGAATTATTTTTTGCTCACTATTCATTGCTGAGACTAAAAAATGAGCAAACAAATAAAATTAAATGAAGTTTAAAATCCAAAATTGTTCTCGAGTGTTCCAGGGTTAATAGTATTGTTTTTAAAGCTATTAAAGTATTGTAGGATCAGCAACCCTCTTTTCTAGTTAATTAAAAAAAAAGATAAAAAGCTCAAGTTTTAGTGTAGTTTTACATTTCGTTTGGGCCATAATTGGGATTTTTTTTTTTTTGTAAATGGATAATTTTCCTAATTATTTAAAGGTTTACTACACTCTGTCGTACTTTTTCATTTAACTCGACACAAATTACTTTTAAATCTGTTTCTGCCCTTTTTTTGTTTCTGACAACACAAAAGCTGTGTGTCATGTGATTTGCATTGCAAAGATAAATTATTTTTGTTTGTTCAAAGCAAAATCTTTGTCTTCACAATAAGTAAACCTTCGTCAAAACCTTAATTTTAAAAGCGGCAACCAAATGATGAACGGTTCTCTCTTCTCAGACAAACTGGGCTCCACAGTTTTTGCACCTGTTAAAATGGATTTTGTTGGAAACATCAAGGTAAGTCTGACTGTTTTAAGATATTAATAATATACAAATCATCCTAAAAATTGCATTTTTATAGCTAATTAACATATATTAATCTGATCATTTCCCAGAGAATGCTGTCATTTAAATAAAACCTGTTGACATTTGTTGCATCAAGTCTCTTAATCTTTTGTCTGTGTAGTTACCAAACCATATTAAGAATCTTGAATGAAAAAACGTATTGCAGCATAGATGATCGTTGTTCTTCAGATTTTTCCATTTTTCTCTTTTCATATAGAAAATTAATCAGAAGTTAATGTCTGATCCCGAATGCTTCCCGACGCTGCAGTCCATCGTGTTGCATGAAGTCCAGGGAGGAGTCGCCCAAGTCCGCAACTCTGCGACTGAGGCTCTTCTGTGGCTCAGACGAGGTCTGAAGTTTCTCAAGGAGTTTCTGTCTGAGGTCAACGCCGGGGAGCAAGATATCCAAGGAGCGCTAAGTATGTTTGAAGGTTCACATCAGCAAAATTCTTCACGATAAATGGTCTCATTTTCACGTTTCTTCCTAGATAACGCCTATGGAAAGACTCTTAGGCAATACCATGGCTGGGTTGTGCGAGGAGTATTTGCTGTGTGTATTTCCCAAATACCTCTTTTTTTCTGATGGTTATGTATTTGTGCATTCAAATAATGGAAGGTTTTCTTATTCAACAGTTAGCGCTGCGAGCTGCACCAACGTATGAAAACTTCACTGCCGCCTTTGCGACCAGAGAAGGCGACGAGCTGAAAGGTGAATTTATCAACAGCATGCACAGAGACTTGGATTTGTATCTGCCCGCCATGGAGAAGCAGCTGGCCATCCTGGATGAGCTGTACGAAGAGTACAACCTGGAATCCGACGAGGTGGTGTGAAACTCTACCGAGGCGCGGTCAGGGCTCAAATCCGCACGGCGGCGTCTGATGGACAGGAAGGTACCAATATAACATGCAGCTTTCACACTAAAGAGTGTCGGCATTTTTAGACTCAATAAAAAGGAGTTTGTGCCTGTTTAAAGACCCACGGGCAGATGGAAGCTTGAATTGCACAGGACATGATGAAATGAAGAAATGTAAATTCCAAGATCGATGTAATTCAGTGAAGGCATTCGTTTCTGACCAAGTTTCATGGTATTGTGGCATTTATTATTATTTTTTCTTCGACTTGTTTGAAGGTACATGAATACTTTATTTTACAGTTGAAGTAATTTTCCTGGGAATGTTCCTTTTTTTGTAAAATGACTAGAATGCATTGAGAATAAAAACAGGGTTGACCTTGGAAACTAGCACAAAGCACTCTATGAAAATTCCAGTATGACAAGATGGCATATTAAAAGCTGTCCTATAGTATTTGCTATATAGTAACTTAAATTTTTTTTTAACTTTCTTTTGTTGTTAAATTTATTCTAATTGTGTTTTTTTTATTATTTTTCCCCCTAAATTGTAATCTAAATTATGCAATAAGTGATTCTTATTTTGAAAAGTTACTGCTTTTGAGCACTTCCTGAAGGAGGTTGTTGTGTGATTCTTTACAACCTTTGCTGGCTACACAACTACATTACAACAATGCTAAAAGTTGTGACTACTGCTGTTAACATGTAGATGCACAAGCCTATGCACAAAAATCATTTTCACTGTTATATTTATTAAGTTTTTCTTATAAATTTGATGTTAACAGCATAAAAGTCTTTTCACTACAACCTTAGTGTGACGTGGACAGATATTTGGATCCATAGAGCATTAGAAAATAAATACCAGCAGACAGGCAGTGTAACACAAGGAGATTATCAAGTAAATGAACAATTTGTAAGGGGATGGATTATGTTGCTTTTGTGTGTACTGAGAATGATCAGTAGCTTTTTGTTTAGATTTACTCTCCATACTGTCTTTTTTTTTTTTAAACCACAAATTTCTAAATGTTGATTTTAATCGATTTAATATATTAACTCAGTACGAGTCCACCTCAACCCCTGGTAAAAATAAACATCCGGTTTGTTGTTTTTGTCAGAACTAATCCTAAACTTCAGGAAAATCCTTTTGGGGCTTTACAAAGACTTACCCTGATGCAAAACATTTTAACTGTTTTTAAGGCTTGTGTACTACAAAAACTCTTGTATAGTTTATATAATTTTTTTGTTGTTGTTTGTTTACATTATAGGTGTACATAGACTAATTTTCATTTGAAAATTAGTTTGTCAATCCTGTTGTTGTAATATGGTAACAAATGAATGATGTCTTTTTTTGTATGGTTGTAAATAAGATGCTTTTTGATTTTTACCCAATAAATAAAATAATGGTGCACACTTTATTTCTTGAAGTGCTACTCTACTTATATTCACAAGCTTTAAAAGGGAACCAAATAGCTGTTCAGACTTGCTGAACAAAATTACCTTTTAAAAACTGATTAATCTTTTGTATCTAAAATTTAGATTTGCAAAGAATAGATTTGAGACATGATTGTTTCCTACAGCAGTGCCAGAGAATATTCTACTGACTGAGGTGAAGCAGGTATTTAGGAAAAACCTGTAAACATTCTATTCTATTTTTTATGTTGGCTTGTAAACAGAAGGTTTTTACTCACCTTCATCACCTCCTCAAATGCTCCACTGAATAAAGTTTCCTTTTACAATGAGAAAAACAAGTATTTGAACATTTTGTGGTTTTGTAAGTTCTCCCACTTAGAAATCATAGAGGGGTCGGAAATTTTCATCTTTTTTTCCATCTTTTGTACATGTCCACTGTGAGAAACGATAAAAAAAATAAAATCTGGAAATCAAATTGTACAATTTTAAAAGTAATTGATTTTTATGCTACTGCTGCAAATACGTATTCTAACACCTGAGAATATCAATGTCGGTATTTGGTAGGGTAGCCTTTGTTTGCATTTACACAGATCAAAAGTTTCCTGCATTTCACCAGGAGGGATTTTGGCCCACTCTTCCACAGAGATCTTCTCTAGATCAGTCGGGATTCTGGGCTGTCGCTGAGAAACATGGAGTTTGAGCTCCCTCCAGAAATGTTTTATTGGGTTTAGGTCTGGAAACTGTCTAGCCCACTCCAGAACCGTGATATGCGACTTTCTGAGCTACTCATTGGTTATTCTGACTGTGTGCTTTGGGTCATTGTCATTGTTACGTCCCCTGGGGGTAAACCCGGTTCGGGTCTAGGGAAGGGGACGAAAGAGGACAGTAACGAAATCTGGACACCAATAAAAAAGGAACACGGTTTATTAAACAAATGAAACCCTGTGTCCTGAAATTAGAGAACAAAATATAATTAGTGAGTGAGTTAAAGACAAACCAAAAGGGAGTTGGAACCATGGCCAAACCTAAAATAAGTCAGGGAGACTGTTAACTGTCGGAGTCAGAAGCTCCCTACTAAGGGCTGCCTAAACAAAATTACCTAAAAAAAAAAAAAAAGTAGTTGGAGTCTTACTGATTGTATTGGGTTGACATAAACCTTTTGCAGCGTTAAAACAGTTTTTTTCTGAACCATGGGACTTCTTGGGTCTGCTTGTCGTACCCAGCTCATGTTGTGGATTCTTGTGCTGGGAGAATCAGTCTGGTCCAGCTGCACACAGACATCTGTGGGACCAATCTGATTGGTCTGGTCAGCGGGAATGCACTTGATAGGATAAGTACGCTACGGTAAGCTTTTATTCAGCCGTCCAGGCAGACATAGTCTTGATCCGATTTGGAAACGAAATACAGCATTCTAATTTACTTAGACGCTGGTACTCAGCCTCAAACATCTATGTGGCAATGCTGGCTGCCTTCCAAAACCTTTATCACATTGCCGTATCTCCCGGCCCGGCACGGCCTCAGTTCTGCAGGGCTTTATTGAGACAGGATGAAAGGTTGAAAACTCAATGCCATGTTTAGGGAACTGCAACTTCACTGGTGTTCTGCTTAGTTTAATGTAAGCCCCTAGAGAAGGCTGCTGACAGATCATTTTTTCACTAGATGGATATCTGTTAGAGTTTTTACCCTTTTTTTGTTGTTGACACAAACAGAATATCAATAAATTCTAGATGATGGTTCCTTTCAGCTAGAACTCCCAATCAACTGACATTAATAGTTTTTTTCAGGTTTCTGTTTTCGTTTGCAAAACACTTCTTAGTGAAGGGAATATTCCTGCACAGTTCATAATACATTTTACAGTTAATTCACAGTTTAACTCATGAATCTTCAGCTTATCATTTATCTGAATTTCTTATTTGGTCAGTTTTCAATAAGATCTAGGGTACAATATTATGGAATGATTTTTCCACATAATTGTTACAGAGTTACAAACATGATTTAAACATTTAACCTCTGCCTTATAAAGTGTAATCCGTGTGTATTTTGTCAATTTATTTTCTGTATTATTATTATTTTTGTGTGTTGTTATGTAATTCTGTACTTCTCAATAATCATTGTGTGATTTAATTAAGCGCTATGGGGTTTTTGCTTCTGCATGCACTGTATTTCATTTTCTTTTGTCAGTTTTTCTTTTAATTGTGCAAAAAAAAAAAATCGTTTCAGTTTAACAATTGTCTTTATTTTAATCAGAACTTTCCACAGCTAGTGTAAAAATCATATCAGAATAATGAGAAAACATGAACACAATCTGTCCCAGTCACAGTGCTTATGAAGCTTCATGAAGCCTTACAGTACAGGACATTACCACATGCACAGTGTAGCACTATTGTGTGTACACAATATCAAAGCAGAGCAACACAAAAGAGAGAGAGAGAAAAAAAAATCCAGCATTGTTTATTAATTTAGCTTTGTGCGTGGCACATTATCATCTCTACATGGTTTGACACACATTTAGCTACACGTTGAACGGAGCACTTAAGACACCTGCTATGCTGAAGAATGCGATACAGATATTGACGAAGCAAGTTTCTTTTCAAAAGCACGTGGAGGTGATTTATCAACAGTCTCTTCCTCTGGATTCCCAAACCTTATCAGAGTAGGGTTGAGGAAAGGTCCTACTTGGCACTGCGACTCATACAATAGCTTATGGAAAATGTCAGCTTATGTCCCCATAGTCATTTCCAGCAGACTACATCTACATTTTAAGGATACTCTGTTGCTGCATAAGACCAAAAGACTGTTTAAAGAGGTATTAGAGTATATACAGTAATGACCATGAACAGGCTGGAATATTTGAATTCCTTCCCTTCTAGCAGCTACAGACAAGCCCAGTCGATCCTGTGCTGTGAGAAAGTTAAGAGCAATAACAGTTTCAAGCCTTCACATATTTCATTTTGTGATTGAGCCACAGGGAAAAGCGGGACTAATTGGGGCTGCACATTGTCCGCATTAATGCGTTTTGCTCATCTTGTGTGCCTCTGTGGGCGTACAGTCACAGCCACGTCCTCCAGATGGATATGTGGAAACATTTTTTTATTTAGTTCCTGAGAAGTATTTGAATTTCTCTCTGACCGAGTGTTCTTGTATCTGACTATTGAAGCCGCTGAAGTTTTAGCATCAGTGAGCCACCAAGCAGGGCCTCCTGGTCATTTAAAGTCCTTGATGTGTTATGAAGAAAACGTAGCATGAAGATTACCAACAATAAGTAAAACCATGATCTTTGTCGTCCAGCCTCATGCAAATGCTGTGCATTCTCACCGAGCCTGCAGCAGCGGAGCCATTGCTCTCAATTTCAAACTGCCTGCTTTTCTAAGCAGCAACATCTGACCCTGCTGCTTCCTCTCTAAAACATCTCCTTCTTGCTCTTAGCGTAACTTAGTTTCCAGTCCAATCCAGGATGGCCAGAAATCCAGTTTAAATCCTTCCTGTTTAGACAGAATATTTTCATTGTGGGCATTTTTAGCCTCATAGGGTGACTCTCACTCCGGGAGGCCTCTCTGCAGTGAAGCAAAGATTAGCTATGAGTATATATATACATGTACATGTGATTTTTTTTTTGGACTTTTAATGGAGATTCTTGGGTTGCCTCCTTCTTTCGAGTCTCGTGCTTGGGGCAATGTTATTCTTTTGCTTTTTTTTTGTTCAAAATATTCCTGTTGTGACAAGCAAACAACACCCAGGCTCCTGCTGCTCTGTCCAGGCTTCAAGTAAAATACTTGCAGTTTGTGGAGTCAAGTACACAGTTTGGTGTACACCTGAGGTAACCGTACGACCTAAAACAAAAGGAAAAAAAAACAATATTGGTATTAAATTTCTGTCTTTTCAAGCAGTACTATAACTTATGAACACATACTGCCAATGGTGTTCTGGGCTTACCCTGGAAGATATGAATTACACGTCTGGTATCCGAAATCTTTTCCATCACATTCCTCAGCGCCTTCATAGCGGTATCCATCTCCACAGTAGGCATGTTTACACTCTGTGGTAATAGACAGGGTGTCATATATATAATACATGTACAGCACGGCCCAACTGAGAACCGTTGAGGATCAAGAAATGTGGACTTACTGACGCAGTTGTCGGTAACAACTCGGTTTCCATCGTCACACTCCTCTCCATTGGAGGGCTGCACAATCCCATCCCCACAGTACCCTTCATCATCAGGTGCGTTTTCCATGGACTGGAAAGGTGACAGCTGGAATGGAAAAGTCTTTTGCAAAGTTGAAGTGACGTGAATAACAAAGAAAGGGTGGTTCAAATAATAAAAAGATAAAGACATGGTGAGATACCTGGATTGGCAGCCAGCCATCGATGTCTTTAAAATAGAGAGACCTCTGGTCCTTTCGGAATGCAAGGGCGTTGTCTGTGTGGAGGCGCTCCAGTTCCTCCTCGTTGCTCACCACAAATATCTTATTAAGACGAAGAGAAGAAAATTTCTCAAAATTCAAAGGGAACTTCATGTACATCATGTCAATACAAAGCTGTTGGGTTGTTTAAAACAACAGAGAAGAAGAATATATGAAGGAAAAACTTTAAAAAGTTCACTGATGGTGCACCAGAAAATACCACTGACTGTATAAGACTGGGAACCCTTCCCCTTTCCACGAATTTGGCCAAAATCCCATAGAAATAAACAGCTATTACTCAGTCATTCTCTTCGTCAGAATAACCTTTTTTTAACTTGTTTTTGCTAAACCAAAAACTGTTTTCCTTATATATTTTATTTATTGCAAGTTATTCAAGTTATAAACTGGCCAATCAGATTCTTCAATAATCATGTAGTGTGGGCTGGGCCCCACGTCAAAACATTTGACAGATTCTCCCAAGCCCACTTTGAGTGGAAGGGCCGTGGCTTTCCAATAAGCTCACTCTGGATTAGGGAGAGTGGTTGCCATAGAAATATTAACTTAGACCGACTCGGACCAACTAATGTCATCTGGTTCCAACATGACGGCATCCGTATCGTAGAAAAATGGCAACTGGAGGGAAGGCATTTTCCATTGGTGACATCACAGGCACTTTGTCCATCTCTATGTACTGTCAATACTCTTGATTCAGTGGTTTTCATAGAAACGTTGACTCAGACCGACTCAAAGCAATCATTGTTTATTGATGTTGTCTGCCTCTAAATGGTGGTGTCCACATTGCGGAAATGACAACTGGATTGACCATATTTGGTTGAAGTAAAGCCATTTTCTATGAGTGATATCACACTCACTCTGTCCACTGCCCTTATACAGTCAATAAAAAATACTAACAGTATTTGTCTCACAGCAACAAAAGGACTCATTTCTCACCACAGGTACTTTGGGGTAGTTTGGTGTTGAAGGATAGTCATTATATGGAGAATTACTGAGAGAGCTGCAGCCACACCTTCCAGGAGGCCCAGGTGGACCACGTGCACCTTTTGCTCCAACCATGTAGAGTCCTGCCCACCGACAGAGACGGCAAAATATGTAAATGATAGATGCACAGCTAAATAAATCAATATGTAAAAAAAATTCAAATCGCTTCGGGTTTTGTTGATGCTGATGCAGCACAGCAGAATTAATGAGCTCAAGCAGAAACATAAACAAAAGCCTCCATGAGCTTCTGTAGAAGTCATTAAATGTTATGTCTGTGGACGTCTATCAAGAGCCAAAAGCAATCAGCTTCATTCACACAGGAACTCGATCGAGAGAGATGTCACTGCCACAGTGAATCCACTTCAGTCACATGATGTCATCAAAACAGCATCCGGTTTCAGTTCGCGGGATGAGCCTTCTCCAGAGCTAAAAACGGCTGCCGGTGTTATTTCTTACTCTGCAGTAATGAAGCTTCCTTCAGCTAAGCAGGATGTTGGCCTCATCTCCAACCATAGAAACAGTTTCAAGCAGAAACTCTTTCAACAAATTGTTCTTTTCTCGCTATCTGCCATGTGGGAACTATAACTTTAATCAGGACACTGTCAGAATGATCTCACCTGTGGCAGGTAAACCTGGAGGACCGGGGTGGCCTGGAGGTCCCTGTGGGCCCATGGGTCCGATTAGACCAATTCTCCCGGGATCTCCTTTCACTCCCTGAAACCCAACCAAACATTACAAGATGGTAGATTAAAAATACATCCTTTCGCTATGTTTAAGGATTTAAACCTCCATTCTGTGGGTACAATGGCACGTAGTGAGCAGAGAAAAACATTTTATGAATGCATGTCAGAGATCTTTGTCAGCTGCAATCTCTTGCTCTCAGTAAAAGGTATTTGTGTTTGCCTTAAACCGTAATAGCATGAAACAGTTTTTCAAGAAAAGACTGAAAAACTTTGACAGATGCTAATTGCAATGATAGTGATTATTTAAACTAGTATTTCCATGAGAACTATAGAAAATGTATGTAACTAAATTGAAGAAGGTTAAAAGTTTTTTCCTTTTAGTTAGAACATTTGTGCCAAAATCCTTCAAGTCAAAGAAATGCGAGTAATTTCTGATCGTTCAGTTTGTTAAACATGCTTACAACACTGGATGTCTGGTTTAACAAGATTTTATGAATGGCATAAAACAGTTTTAAAGTATCCATACACCTAGCTTCTTGAAAAAGTCATTTGCAATTTGAAAATGAACCATGGTTGCAGCCATGTCGAGGTTCTTGTGGCCTCCTGTGTGGTTCTTTCATGTAGGTGGATCATTTTAACTTGTGTTGTATTGGCAAATGTGACAGTGTTGCTACATGTTCATGTAAACAGCAACTGTACTGTTTTTCTTGATTATTTTGATTTTTTAAAGAAAATTTTTAGTTTCGTAACCTTTAGGATTTGCAACCCAATCCAAAGGAAACACAGGTACAACAAATTTGAGGTTAAATAAATCAAAATGTGTAATTTTGTACACAATTATATATATATCTGATTTTACTTTTACCTCTAGCCATGTAGCATTTTGTGATATTTATTAAATTCATGAAAACATTTTTGTAAGTTACTTTTTTGGTAAGTTGTCCCACTTAAAACGATAGGAGACGTATGTAATGTGTGTCATAGGTAGACAGAGGACCACTCTCATCTTTCTAAGCAAGACAACTTTCTTAATCTGATTGAATAATACTTTTTTCACCCACTGAATGCATGTACCATGTTTTAAACAACAGTTAATCCAATATTTAATGCAAAAGGCAACATCATAAACCTTTAATGATCAAGAAAACAAAATGGTGAAGAAGAAAAATCAGTAAAAGAAAAATGTGGATTTTCTTTTAGAACTATCTCTAAGTAATTATAACACAGATGTAAACACATCTTTCACTTACAGCATTACCCCCAGTTTGATTCATTCTTTTTGTCTGTGCATTTCATTCTGCTCCTGACTGTCCACTCTGACTTTTCTCTGCAGTATTTGCTTTCAGACCTTGCAGAACATAAACATATATGTGCTTTATAGCAAATTTAAACTACGGTCTCTTCACCTGCTTGCCTCTCTTCCCTGGTCGGCCTGTGGGTCCTCTGTTTCCCGAGTTTCCAGGTTCTCCTTTTGGACCCATTTCACCCTGAAAAGCCACCCAGTTATTTTCAAAGCTCTCAAAAATCATGAGTGTAAATCAGAAGATCAGGTGAATGAAAAATAAAATATAAAAAAAGGTGGTGCTTGCTATCTATTGAGGCTGCATGGAGTAAAACCGGTTTGCTGCAGCGTACAGTTTTTTTCTTACTTTTTGTCCAAGCATTCCTGGAAAGCCCATGGCACCCTGTGAACAGAAAACAACAATATCTTATGTCTACTCTTATAAAGAGAATAACTATATGTCCATATTGCTAAATCACTCTGGCCTACCTTGTCTCCCTTTATTCCTCTTTCACCGTGATCACCTCGTGAACCCTGACAGCAGAAAACAGTGTTACGCTGTGCTGTTTAAGTATCAGTTTCTTGGGTAATCATATACCTTTTCTCCTTTGTATCCAGGCAAACCCTGCAATTGAAAACAGTTTACATTAAATGGACAGTAAATAAAAAGAAAAGTCAATAAAATTAAGGTCAAGGACTTAATCCTACCCTTGGCCCAATTGGTCCTCTGCCTCCAGGCAGACCCATCAACCCTGGGTCACCTTTTTCCCCCTAATATAAAAGAATATAATTAGATGAGTTCAATATTGCTTCCCTTTGAAATATAGATCTCATTATTACAATTGTTCACGGTTATTTGTACTTATTTAGTTATTACTTATTGTCCTCAGTCGATTTCTAATATGATCTGCATCATGAGGTCTGACTTACTCACTTTGGCCCCACTTGGTCCTGGCCATCCGAGCTGGCCCGGCTTCCCTGGGAGTCCAGGAGGCCCTGTTCGACCCTGAGGTGACACATCAGTTTTTGATGTTAAATCAGAGCCCCTAATGCCTTTTTGCTTTGCAGCTAAACACAAAACAAACAAACAAATAAAAAGAACTGAGTGCAGCTTCAGCTGACAACCGGTCCTCCACAGCATCCATCACACCCTGCTGCACACGGAGCTGGAGAATGGCTTTAACGAGCCCTGTCACTTTACCCTCTTTAATTAAATGATAGGCTGTATATAGAACAGGACTCTGCTTGTTGGGAATAAAATGATTAATGATCTGGCTGGAGCACTAAGCTAAATTGCGCTGCAGTGCAGAGAAACAGCTCCGTAAAGGGCTGCCTTTAGTGTCCGCCACAGCAGCAGATTATTGTCTTCAACCTCATAAAAATGTGTCCTGATCCTTCATGGAAGCTGTGTGTGTCTGACAAGTAGTACTGGATGTTAAAAGGGAAACAATCCCTCTCTGTGCTGTAAGGGACTGACTGTACTGTAAATCCTGCCGTAAACAACAGCCTGCCTCAGCATCCCTGCATCCTGCGCCTGCTCTGTCTCCTGTCAAGGTTGCACTTGGACATTTTCTTGATGTACACACCGCGGCCCTCTGACAGCACTCTGACATACAGACGGAGAGCAGCCGCAGGCCTCAGATCTCATGTCTGAGCAAATCTACTTACGCTAGCAAAGAAAACTGAGTGATTAATGGGGACTCTCACCTTTTGTCCAGGCCTTCCGATTTCTCCCTGACAACAGGAAGTAGATGGAAAAGGGACACAAACAACTAGCAATTAATAACATTTTTGAAAACATTTTAAGTTTTGTAGAGCAAATATGAAAAGAAACTGCTCACCTTTTCTCCTTTAGGCCCTTTTATTCCAGGTAATCCAGGTGGACCCTTAAAAATATTAGTTTAAAAGAGATTATTCTCTGTATTTTTTTCTTGTTCCCACTTTACCACAAAGTCCCGTTTGCCTCCCTTGAGAGCAAAGCTGCAGTTTCAATTATCTAAAGGCTGACTGGTCCCTATTGATTTAAAAAGTGCCTGGTGGCTCCTTTTTTGATACACTGAAATGTTGCTGCACTGCAGCCTGGAAAGCTTTAATAGAAGCTTCTGGTTTAGTTCAGTTAATCTTTTTTTTTTTTTTTTTAATAACAAAATGTTGGGCTGACAGCTGAGGACAGTGAGCAACAATCCAGTAATGAACCAGAAAGTCTTTAAATCTTTCATTGCCAAAAATCCCAAAACACAGGGACATGAGTGTGTGCTGGTAATCCCTGGAATTTACGCGACACAGGACGCCTTTCCAAGCTGACGGCTCTGCAGACACTTTCTGAGAATGGTGTGTGGCAAACTGGCTGGCAGTGGAAAAAATCTATTTATGTCACATCTAAATGTAGAAAATTAATGGGGCTGCTGTGCTGGATGACCCAGAGAAATCCCCAACCCCTGCCCTGCAGGAACTCTCAAGTTGGAGAGGAGACGGGGAAATACGTTCCTGTGACAGCGATTCTTTGTTTACATGAACCAGTAATTAATTTACTGGAGCTACGTTTGACACTGAAAAAGTCTCAGTCAGAGAAAGCAGTTCTGCTGATATGATTGAATCTGGTGTCTTACCCGATATTTTGGGGGTTCAGGAAGACCTCTGATACAATCAGAACCTTTTTCCTCATGGTCCGAGTCAGACTCGCCGCCATGATGTGAAATCTCTTCTTTCTGGGACACAAAAATAATGACTCTCTTTATTTATTTTTTGTTAAAAGTTTCACAATGAATGACCAAAACCTGCTCTACACTAACAAGTGTTTCATCATGAGTTTATTGAGAAAGACTCTCCACCACACATGGGGGACAACAAGGCAGATGGGTTTAACCAACAGTCAGATATTCCACAATAGAAAGTCACATGATTTTGCACTCACTGGGGTGTAGCGGCGCCAAATTGAAGGGGGTGGAGGAAACAGCGGGGGTGGAGGTGGACTCAGTAAACAGCATGGGTCAAAAGTCTTCCGCTGCTGCCGAGATGCGAGAGCTGTGCAGGGTACGCATGAAGTCAGAGAAATGACAGCACCTTGATCGACTGAACCCTGACCTCACTAGGAACACAAGCGAAGAAATCCCTAAATCTTGAGAAAATCCCTACAATCTCAGATTTGCTGACAGAAACTGAATAGAGCGTAAGGTGCACGTGAACGGAAGAGCAACAAGGGAAACAGGTGCAGACTATCAGATTCTGAAAAACTTCCAGAGGAGTTCTGAGGGACAGACAGATATAAGTAGCTGTCACTGAACGACTCAAGCTGTGCTTGCTATTTATAGGGGCATTTCCAGTCTGCCTCGGGGGGGAAACAAGACAACAAAGTGTACAGTGATGGGTCCGGGATGAATCTGAAAAGACCTCAGGCGGAATCTACGCTTTTACAGGAGCTCAACCCCTCATCTGCATGCAGAAAAAGCCCATGCAGATCTGAACGTGGATGCAAACTGAGAGCTGAAGAGGTCCTACCTGCAGGGAATGAAAGGAAAGTGTCCAGAAACGGGGACTGAGCAAGGCCGTAAGAAAGCCAGAGCTGCAGGTAGAGTCCATATGTGAAAAGAGTCATGCTGCTTCAGATTGTTGGCTTACTTTAATGTCTGAGGCACAGCAGCCTTCACACACTGCCTTCTTCCTCTCCTTCCCTCCTCACTGTCCTCCCCCTCTCTACCCCTCCCTCTGTGCTCAATCTCTTGGTTCTCCCTTACACTCTCACAAGAGGGTACACTGACCAATGCCCATTAAATCTTTCCTCTGCATCAGTGTGCGCTAAAATTACAGGAGACAGCCCGCCAGCTGCTCCGTGTGCCAATATTAGATTTGTACTACTGTAGGGGGTGTTATTATTGTTTCCACTCCTCTTGGGAGACCAGATCGAGACAAACACAGATTTGGCATCTCTGCAAATAGGATTCTCCATAAAGCTTGAATGTACATTAACAATGTTCCGCCTGCTCTACTGAATATAGTTATTTCTCTTACACCGCATGCCGGGCAACTGCGGCTCATTATAGTATCAGTTTGTAACACAATCTATTAGATTTATCCTTGATGAACCCCTAATAAAGGACAATATAGCATTTTCAAAGTGGTTCTGTTAGATAATCTATTTTTAAGAGAAAAATAATAATAAGTCAGTGATTTTGTTTTATTTTTAGTGCCATTAATTATACTCTCAGACATGATGTACCTTCAATGTTTTGAATGAACAGCAAAAAAAATAATAATAATAAAATAAATAAATAAATCATGCTTTGGGTACATCCAGCCTTATAATGGTCATACTGAGACTGTCTATCACTTAAGTTAATAATGTGTGATTCTCTTTAAACAGATGTAAACCTTAAACATCCCTGATCCTTGTGTTTTAATAATAAGAAGCCATTTTTAGCTTACATTTCAATATGTCCTTTCTTTTTGAAATAATATGACATAGTTGATCCATTAGATACTAAATTGCAATGTAATGCCATTTCTATTGACTTAGCTAAAGCTTCTGACTCTGTTAATTACTCGAGTCTTATTGACAGGCTTTGTGCTATTTTGGTGTTTCGGAATAAGAATTGTCATGGTTTTCAAATTATCTCACAAAACTGATAACAATGCATTAAATCAGAGCAAATTTCTTTTTCAACCTATTTGTGTCACCGCAGGAGTTCCACAGGGACCCATCATTGGACCCACCCTTTTCTCAATCTACATTAACAACATAGCTTTCTCTGTAGCAGACTCATCCATCAACCTCTAAGCTGATGACACTATCCTCTATTCTGCCACCCCCCTCCTCAGACATAGGAAATAAAAAGTTGCTATGTCGTTTCAATGGACTACAACTTGCCTTCTCTTGACCCCCTACCTAAACCTAAATCTTTCTAAGATCAAAATCTTGCGGTGTTGCAAGGGACATGCTCCTTCAAATACTCCTAATATTTCCACTTTTGATAAGACTCCTCTAGATCGAGTAAGTGAATAAATTGGATTCTGGCAAGAAAATGCTTGATGTTTTTCAGTCCACATTGACTATTTGCAGACAAAGGTTGAGTCAAAATTAGAATTTTTTTATAGAATGCGTTGCTCGCTCACTTAATCTGCAAAAGAAACATTGATCCAAATGATCATCCTTCCCTTGTATAATTATGGCAATGTCATTTAAAAATATCAGCTAATAACCATTTGCTGGGAAAAAAATGGCTTTTAGCATTCTTCAATTTGATTTATAACAAATGTTCACTTCAAAACCCACCACTGTACCCTCTCCTCTTCACTAAATTGGTCTTCCTTATTCACTCAGCGTAAAACCCACTGGTTGCTGTTAATTTACAAAAACTCTTGTTGGTCTTTCCCCTCCTTATTTGAGCCAGCTTTTGCACACTTCATCCCGTCTGCAAAATTGATTTTGTTCACTGTCCCTAAATAAAAATCCTCATTTCAGTCCGCAGCACAGACTGGAATCATTTACAAACAACCCTTAGTATGGACACTTTTAGTTCAACGAGTTTTAAAAATGAATCTTAAAGAAAAATGTTGCTGTAGTTTACTTTTCTGATTTTTCATTATTTAAATATATACATACACACACACACATATATATATATAAACTTTTTAATCCTACTTGGGGAAATTGGCGATTAATACTGTATTAATAATTAATAGTAATATTAATGTTTTATCCTAATTGTTTCCATCTATGTGTCTCCTGTAACTCATTTAATACTTTTTCTCAAAAGGTTTGTCCTTTTGCCAGCCCACAGTTGAAAATAAGATTTTTTTTTTCCTTTATCTGTCTTGCCTGAATAAATACAAGGTAAATAAAAATAAATGTAAAAAAATAAAAGTATGTGAGATTCTAATTACTAATTCACACAATATTCTACTCCTCGTGTTGATTTGTCAGGGTTCATTAAAAAAAATAAATCAAAACAGGTGCAACATTTGAGTTTTGGAATTTTTATTTATCAAAAAATTAAACAGGGTGACAGCTCACCCACAGCTTTGCTTCAGAAAATATCATTTCATTAAAAAAAAAAAAAGTAGTAATTATGAAATCTGTTAATGCAGTTTGTTGTGGCCTTAGTTAGTGTTCTGATTTACTACTGTGTAGTAAGAATCACAAAGAATTAAAGTTATTTCATAGAAACAATTACATAAAAAATCCTCTGATGAAAAACGCTCTGGATGAAGGTCTGCGCTCAGAGGTTGGAGCGTGTGAGCCAAGGAAAGTCCTGCAGAAACAGAGAACATTGTGTTAACATTAGAAACCCACTAAAAAAATAAATCAATTCCTCAAATAGAAACAACATGTTTCTTGACTCTGTATAAATCAAAAGCTTGGAAAAATGACAGAAACGGATGAGAGCAGCACGCCTCTAAATGAGGGCATGGAGCTTCCGTCTGCAGCACGGCTATCATGGACCTCAGTGCAACCTTCAAGTATGGTTGCGTGGATACATTCAACATAAACACAGAGGGCTATGCCTTCTAATTATAAGAGCTCTGAAATAGAAAGGTCAGAGTGGTGTGAGGTGGAGGGATCGAGAGTGGAACAGAAGAGTTCTGCGCTGCACCTGGAGTGCACGGATTAATGTTTAGTGTGGCAGGACAGTCACATGCCACTTTGAGGATGAGAGGAGGCTCAAACTGTTTGATGCTCAAATCCCAAATCGGAACTCCGTCTTTTTTAATCAGGGATGGATTTTCTGCCGTGATTGTGTCCGTCACTCACGACTTCAGAGGGTACAGAGCTGGATTTGTACCATTTCCTGATAGAACATATAGAAACACATCATTGCCTCACTTCACTCTTAAACCCCTCCACTTGTACAGAGTTCCATTCACAGCAGTCACACTTCAAATCACAGAAATCAAAGGTTTGATGCATCATTTGATGCTCTAAAAAGCCTACAAAAAAAAAATCTAATCCTGATAATAAAACTTCTTTAATGTCTTTGTTATGCCCGTGTTTTCAAATAAAGCTGTGGGGTACCTGCTGCTTCCTGTCAGATGAAGGGTCAATGAGAACATTGAGGAGGCTTGGTCTGTCCCAGTCGCTCAGGCTGAGCTCCAAGGCGCTCTGCAGTTCCTCCACTGTCCGCACCAGGAACCCCCGACCGCCAAAGGCCGTCATCACCTGATCATAGCGAGCCTCAGGTAGGAGGGACACAGGTGGGGCTCTAAAAGTCAACACAGTTTTGTCACATCACAGCTCTTGGATACATTACAACATAGTTTACAATATGCAAGACTCACATAGTGGTCAGATCCCCCATTTTTGCCATTTCCTTCCACACTTCAGGATCCACTCCACTGTATATTCCATTATTATTGACCACAATGATAACTACAGGGAGATTATATCTGAG
>NC_050527.1:10526395-10546957 GCF_002922805.2 Oryzias melastigma
GTCAGATCACCCATTTTTGCCATTTCCCTCCACACTTCAGGATCCACTCCACTGTATATTCCATTATTATTGACCACAATGATAACTACAGGGAGATTATATCTGAGAAAATAACAAAAATAAAATGACAAAATAACAAAGAACAACAAGAGGGTTGACTCAGAAGATAAACAAACGCAATAATCAACCTGCACATGGTCTCGACTTCCATGCCAGAGAATCCAAAGGCGCTGTCTCCTTCCACGCAGACGACTCTTCGGCTTTTGTCTCTGCTCTTTTCCACGGCGGCTGCCGCTATCGCAAAGCCAAGACCCACTCCCATCGTCCCGAAGGTACCAGCATCCAATCTGCACACCCTCGATAGTAAATAACAGGGCAAAACTCATCTGAGAGCTGTCTGTAAGAGCCCAACTTGCCTGTGTCGGGGTAAGTAGTTGTTCAGCATAGTGCGCCCGATGTCCATGGTGTTTGCACCTTCACTGACAATGATGCAGTCGTGAGGCAGCTGCTGGGAAATGTGATGGAATACTGTGTAGTAGTTCATGGGCAATGTTGTCTTGAGGGCCAGGGCCTGCAGAGTGTTGAAAAAAATAAAATAGAATGGAATTGTAAAAGATAAAATTAAAACAGCTTTTTTATTCACTCAATGAGTCATACTCACCTTTGATATTTTTGCATTGACAGCAATCTTCTCCTTCAGAGAGCTCCACCACTCTGTATTTGAGGGATATTTCCAGCCATGTTCACGAACACAAGTCAAAAGCTGAGAAAATAAGAAAAACTACATTGTAATGAAAACATCATTTGTTGATAAATTATTAATTTTTGGACAACTTGTGATAGTAAACTAGACCTGAGTGACAATGGCTCCAATATCTCCCAGGAGCGCAACTGACTTTACGTTATTATTCATTTCTTCAGCACAGAGGTCAACCTGCCAAACATAAGGTTAAATGGTCATTTGTGAACTGGAAAAATAATGAGGAAAAAAGGTTAACTGAAACTAAACAACTGTATACATTGCAGCATTACACAAATAAAAGTTTTAGTTTAAAAAAATGATTTCAGGATGTATTTTAAATTTTCATTTGTATTTTTGTTTCATTTCAGAATGCATTCTCAAATGTGAAACAAGACGCTGCTACCGGGAAAAAACAGGAAAAAAAATGATCGATAATTTTGTATGTATCAGTAATTTTGTTTTGGTAGGACTGATTTTCCAAAAAGCAAAGACATGTGGCAATAATTTACTTACCTGTATGATTTTAACATTAGGGCTAAACCTGGGTGGTAACCCAAAATGCAGGATCCAGTTCAGTCGGGCTCCAAACAGAAGCACAACATCAGCTTGGAGAAGAGCTCTGACACCAAAATAAAATTACCTTTAATTGTTTAGCTAAAGATAAACAAATATACTTAAAAATAAATAAATATATATATATTTTTTTGATTTTTCGATCAATTCCGGTTTTAGCTTAGCAATTTATTTTTGAAATTTAGTTAATGTTTTTACAGAATAAGCATACATATGTTAGCTTCAGATAATTTTCAGATGAGGCTGACCGTGAGCGGGCAGCTGCCACACAGTTGGGGTGATCATCAGGGAGGACTCCCTTTCCCATCGGTGTGGGGAGAAACGGCAGACCGCTGATTTCCACAAACTGTCGCAGTACAGCCTCGGCTCTTCCATAAGCTGCCCCTGATGGTAAGAGCATTAAGCCATGCATAAGAAGTTTTCACTAAACACATATGACTTCATATCGTTTAGCATGGTTGTTTTGTGCTACCTTTGCCAATGATCACTAGTGGCGTCTTAGCTGCCTTCAGGGCACAGATGGCCTCTGTGACAGCACTGTGGTCAGCCAAACTCACAGGTGGAGGTGGGCAGCAGGAGACTCCACTGTAAACAAAGACAACAAACATCTAGAAACGTCAAACTGGCCCTTTGCACAACAATCCCTGACTAGAATGCATGAAAGGACTACAAACCTGACTTTGCTCCTGTTCACTTTGGCATTGACCATGTCTCCTGCAATGTCCACATAACACGCTCCCGGACGCCCATATATGCTTGTGCGGACTGCCTGCAAAAACCAGTAAAATGTCTGTAAGATTTATTTAATTACAAGTAGTACCTTAAAGTCATTTGGAAATAGCACTAAAGCAAGATGAAAATGGGATGTGAGGACCTTCTCTATGACGGAGGGGATTGCCTCTAGGCTGCTGGGTCTGGCAGAAAATTTGCTGTACAGACGGCACGCCTCCACCTGGTGACGAATAAAAACAGTTTTAATGCAGCAAAGCAATGCAGGGCCAAAAATTTTTTCAAAAAAATCCACAGTGCGACATGCATTACCTGAGGGAACTCCTGAAAGGCTCCCGTTGTTTCCTGGTTGCGATCTGAGGACCCCCCGATGACGACCACAGGCCTGCCCATTAACACAGACTTTAAAAATGTGGTAAACTCCAATCAAGGAAGTGTGGCTGTGTGATGTTTGTTGATGAAGCAATACCAGCAGTTCATGTTGGCGTTGGCCATCCCACCCAGGGCGTGAATGAGTCCAGGTCCAGATACAACCAGACAGGCTCCCGGTCTGGAGACAGAGAAAAAATGTGAGCACCAAAGTCACTCAGCAGTTGTAAGACTCAGCAGTTGTAAGGCATGGCAAGTTTATTTATCTAGTACAGCTTTACATAAAACATGTATGTGATCATTGAAATAAAAACTTAAATAAAGCTCAAATGAAATGAAATTAAAGCAGATGCAAACTTTTGAATACAAACTAATAAAATGGGGTTTTAACCAGGATTTAAACAATTGTTTCAGCTCATTTAAGGCTTTCTGGAAGTCTGTTCCAGATCTGTGGAGCACAGAAGCTGAATGCAGCTTCTCCATGTTTGGTTTTGACTCTAGGAACTAACAGACCGAATCCAGATGAGCTGAGAGGTCTGGTCAGTACATACTGGGTCAGGATGTCAATCGTGTACTAAAATATACTAAAATATTCAAAGAAACCAGCAACAGAACTTTGTTGCAGACATCAATCTCCAAGGTCTTACCTCCCTGTGATGTACCCAATGGCAGATGCAGCATAGCAGGCCTGTTGGACAAAAGAGTGTAAGTTTGTTTTTAAATGTTTATTTTAAAACTGTGTCTTGATGGGCAATAAAACAGCCTTTACCGCCTGCTCATTGCGCATTCCTACATATTTGATGCCTGCAGCCTGAGCGGCCATGGCCACTTCAATGATAGGAACCCCGACTATCCCGAACATATACTCCACTTTCTGCAGGGACAGACGTGGAGACACATATATATATGGCACGTTACTGTGGGCATTTGTAATTTATAGTAAATAGATGAAATAAAAAGCGCTTGTGAAACGTGGCACTTGAACTTTGACACGTATTTTCTAAGGTTAAAGTTGCAACAACGTTTTAGAGGAAAAACAAATGTATGTTTTTACCTGAGTCTTCAGGGACTCTGCTATTAGTTCAGCTCCAGTCACCTCAGCCATGACTGCTGCTTTTAATGTCAAAATGTTAGACAAAAACTCTAAATGAGATTAAAAAACTTCGCTGTTACTTTGTTTGTCTGCACGCGCGTGAACACGCCCTCCTCACAACATTTCCGGGTAGTAAACCAATCACTAATGTGGGTTGATGATGTCACCGAGATTGTCTTAAAGGTACAAACCAGGACACTTTTACTGTGGATTTTTGATTCGGTTATTCTTTATTTCCAGTTTGTTAAAAAATATGTTACTTATGTTCTTGTTTTCAACAGTTGAAAATTTTAAACATTAAGAAAAATAGTGACTTTTATTTAGAATTATATTATATTCTTGTATTTTATTTTTATAATGTTATATTTTTTAACTGCATTCGTCAAATTTTCCAAAAAAAAGGAAGCTTTTACTTTTCAGAAAAGCTGATTTTGAAAGTTTCTCCAAAGAATTTATTAGATGAAACAGTTTAAATAAAAAAATTTATTAAAAACTAAAGGCTACACTTATTTGAAAAGAACATTCATAGACATATTTAATTGAAAAGTAACAGTATGTTTTTATGCGGGGAAAGAGTAGTTAATAACATTTGCTTTGAGGATACTTTGGAGAAATATCTGCATTGAGTCTTTGTAAAACTATAGAAAGTCTACAACCGAGTACAAAGAGCTGTACTTTATAGGAGTTTTGTAAGACATGTAGAACTTTTCCTCAGCAAAAAAATAGTACACTTGAATTTTATTTTATTAAGTACAATTGAGGATACGTATAGCAAGTGTACTATAGAGTATATAGTGTAGGAAGTATACTACTTCAGACTGAATTAGAACATTTTAAGTTGCCTTACTTTTAGATCTATTTTATTTGTTTATTAATTCTTTTTTCATTATATTATGGCAATAATTATTCAAAAAAATTGATTAAAGAAAAAAATGTATCAAAGTGGAATCTTGATCATTTGTAGTGTTTTATCTGTTGGCTAAAATGACCTTTTGTGTCAACCCAGAACTAAATATTACTATTTTTTGTATTTAAATAGCAGCTGGATCTTAATTCCAGAGAATTGAAAGACACTTTTGCATCAGTCACTTTGTAGGGTTTATCCTCACATGACAGAAGTGAAAAGAAGACCTTAACTAATCACATTAGTGGCAGTTCTCTGTGTGCAGTGATAAGTGAATAATTATGATGGCAGTCTCATTAACCCTGAAACAAAAGCACAGCCTCATCTGAACCTCCTGCTGATTGTCCACAGTCAAAACGAAAAGCGATAACCCAACAGACAGACGGTCATTATTAAATAACTCATTTATTATTCATAAAATATACAGCAATCTCCGTACTGAAAGAATTCATTGGAATTTTGAATTCACAGTCATAATTTCTATATACATGCTAGTTTCATTCTTCAAGGAAAACCAAGGAACAGAAAATTCCTCTTTATTCTACTGAAGCTAGCAAATGTACATATTTCCAGTTAAAATTATTTAATAGACAACTGAAAGTGGTATGATTGGATTTGTTTTTTAAGTTAAAGCAAGCAAAACTAAAATAAAAACCAGAAAAAAAAATCACTCAATAGAAAATCAAATGCTGCCCTGTCATTGGTTTACAGTGTTTCCTCTTCTGAAAACTGAACAAAGATGCCTCAGAACTGAATCAGTGCATTGATACTTTTCTAATGTGCACTTTTACTGTAATTATACAGCTGCCTCTACAAACCCATGTATTCTCAGTAACTCATGAAGGCACGAAATGAACAGATGAAGAACCAAAAGTACAAATAAATTACTGTTTAAAGACTAAACTGCAAAAATCAGGTCAACAAACAACGGAAGGACTGATCAGCTTAATATCAACCGGGTGCATATTTTCAAATGTTTGGAAATTTAAGAAATCAAATTTTGAGAGAACAGAGTTTAAGATGTTAAAATGGGCATTTTAAAATGTTACTGTTGGAAAATAATAATAAATGAGCCCCTCCCCCTCCCTTAATCTGAAGCACAAAAGAGTTTTCTGATGATTTGGGGGTTAAAATTTGGAAATCGTTCCCCCTTTATCCTCAGTAACAGATAAACCCAAAAAATATTCTCTGTCTTGAATCTTTATGGTGCTAAAAAAGGGTTAAAATGCATCCATGTCTTTTGGTCCCTGTCTTGGTGGAGTGCAACCACACCGCTTCAGGATGTTATTGCCATAAAACAGCTGCTATCTGCCCAAATGGTTATTTTCACGCTGAAAACGTCAGTGTCGGTAAAGCAATGAATACTTCGGTTCAGCGTCTGCTGAAGGACATCTCTAGTGCTGGCTGAGGTCTGGGTCAGTGTGGGCCAGCCTGCTGCACCTCCTCCTCCTTTGCTCGCTCTCTGGTGTCTGCAGGGGGGCTTTTAAGGCTCCTGCGGAGGCTTCCAACTTTTTTTCCTCGCCTCCCAAGTTTCCATCGGGTGATTTTAAGACACAGCGTGTGTTGATGTGTTGAGCTTCCCTCCGTGGTTTTAGTAAGTCTCGGAATCAGAGTCGTTGAGCTCCTCCTCTTTGTAGAAACCATCGTGATGGCTCATGTTGTTGAAGCTGCAGTAGGAACCGTGCTCACCTCGCAGCACGGGCAGGCTGTCGAAGGTGACGCTCTTGGAGGGGCTGGTGGTGTAGTGGTTAATGGCACTGAAAGGGAGGGTGGGTGCCGAGGTGCAGGGGGACACAGGCATCATGGTGGCCAGAATCAGGGCGAGGCAGTCTGCCACATCTTTGTTGGGGGCACAAGCCAAGGCAGGCGTGTAGCCTAAAACAAACATTTTATAAAAAATATATTAAATATTAGGGCTCTGAATCGATTAAAAAATATAAATAATTAATCGCAAATCTGGATGAAATTAATCGCGGTTAATCAACATTATTATTATAATTGTTTATTTTTTTACAGTATTTGGGAGCCACTTATCTGCAAATGATTACATCATGAAATCACACACACAATTGTACATTTAGAACATTAATTTTTTCATTCCTTTGGAACCTAGCCTCTAAAACTTTTGTCAACCTTTGAATTTACTTCAGTATTTTCAGTTTGAAAGACTGCCTGCTTGATTTTTTGGTATCATTTTAATAAACACAACCTCCTCTATGTGATACTACCTTTTTTTAAAGTTTGTCCTTGTTATATTCACAGACATAAAATTATGCAAAAACAGAAAATTCCGTCTGGAAAATTGAGATTTCTCTCCTAAAAGTACTGCTGTTTATTTTACATTCTTCCAGGAATTCTGTGTTTTCTTTCTTTTTTCCAGCTTTTTCCTTTTTTTCTCATAAACTTTCTTTATTATGCTTATGAAAATAATAACATTTTTGGGAGAAGTTTGATCCAGCTGGATTTCAGGTCTGCTGATCACAGGTGGGGGCGTGTCTGTCTTCTCTGAACTGCTCCCTTTATGCGGGACTTTCACAGAGAACCACATAATTTCCTCAATTATTAGATAATATTGTAAAAAATTCATGTCGGCCCCCATCCAAAAATAAATATCGGTTGGTTTCTTCTTTGAATTTCTCATAGCAGACTCCTCCCCCTGCCTCTCAAATAAGGTACTATGCTTCAGAGAGAAAGAGCTGCAAATGCCATATCATCTCTTTAATTTAATAAATTCTCAATCACAGAATGTTAAAAAAAAGTTTACGTTTAATTTAGACTGAGGTTTATTTACGCTGATCTCACAGCTGGAGGGCAGGACGTCTGAGCACAATAAATAAACTAATTAATAATGTTTTATTAATTGCGCGCGTTAATGTGTCAACATTCACAGCCCTATTAAATATATTTTTTTGCCCGTCTATCTATATCCCCAATTGTACTGCAAAATACACACAAAAGGTGGAGGGTTTACCGTTTTCATCAACTGCAAGGACACTGGCTCCCTTAGCCAGCAGCTCTTGTACCACCACAGTCAATCCATTTCTTGCAGCCACGTGAAGAGGCCTTCAAGAAAGAAAGAAAGAAATCCTGAGTCTGCTGACACTGGTATGCTCTCCTCATGACTTTTCACACTACTAAAACAAAAAAATCTCTCATTGCACAATGCATAAAAACTGATGTGAAGTACGTACGTTTGTAAGGCGGCATTTGTAGCATTTATGAGATTTCGGTCAGAAATCTTCTCCAATATCAACAAGGCACTGGTTTCATGACCCTGTAGAAAACAAGGATTGGTTTAAAGCAAAAGTCATTTTTATCACCATTTATTTTCAGCTTTACAGTGACAGAACAGTGCCACCATATGGCAGTACATACCTTACTGCATGCCAGATGAAGCGCAGTGTTCTTCACAGCATCCTGAAGAGTAAGATCTGCTTTTGCACTGCTCACCAGCAGTTCTAAGAATCACAAAGAAGATTTAAAGTTAGTCTGGTCAGTTACTATTACCGCTCCTCCGATTATAGTGTATTTTTTGTGAGAAGGTGAAGAGGAATTCCTACCGACAGCGTTGGTCTGACCGTTCTCCGCAGCCATCATGAGGGGGCTTTTCCCAGCAGCGTCAACTATATTGACCTGGGCATTGTGGCTCAGAAGCAGCTGGAGACACTCGACGTGATCGGTGAAGGCTGCAGCGTGCAAAGGGGTCCTGCACAGACACACGTTGACAAAAAAGCAAAGTTTTCACACCAAAGTGTAAATCTAAAACATTTGAGGTTGAAGTTACTCCAGTGATTGTACCGGTTTTTGCCGTCTTTGGCATTGACGATGGCAGGGCCCAAAGTGTCTATAAGCATTTCAGCAGCTCCTTCATTGTCACGGATTCTACAGGAAAAAGTATTTATCAATCAGTTTAATCTATTCCAGACTCTGACAGTTTGAATGAAGCAAAAGACAGCTCAGGCTCTTACACAGCGCAGTGGAGAGGACTGAAAGGATTGCCTTCAGCCTTGTGAAAAACCTCCTGCTCCAGCAAAACCTCCACACACGTATCGTGACCTGAAAAAGGAAAGAAAGATGAAAAATTTGGTGAAATAATAACAGCTTCATAAATTAAATAAAAATCAGTCACATAGATATGCTAATTTTTAATCAAAATCTCCATAAGTATGATAACAAATATCTTCTCCAAAACTCAAGCTGCTGTTTGTGAGCGCTTCTGAGACCATCTCGTCTGTACCGTTGTAGCAGGCCCAGTGCAGTGGGGTGTACCCATGGCTGTCTGTTAACACAGGGAGCGTTTCCACAGACTGGGCGGCGTGCAGCAGGCCTCCCAGTACGCCAATGTGTCCACATGCCGCTGCCAGGTGGACCGGCGTGCGGCCTTTGCAGTCTCGCACCAGGAAGCTGGCGTTGTGCTGAAGCAAGGCCTCCATACATTCCTCGTGACCGGTCACCGCCTGGAAACACAAACCAGATTTTATCCATGACCCTTCCTTCAGGAGAATTGATTGATTTCATAATTTGTTTTTTTAGTAAAACTGTGACATTAATAAAACATCTGCAGCTGACAGACTGAACAGGCAAATCTTTGATTTTATCTTCTTCAAATGGATCATTTTTTTACAGTTATAATTAAAAGTACTGCAGCAGATGCATGTCTGAAATTTAAATTTAGCGTAAATTAGCCAAAGTAACACACATCTCCATCAAACACCACACAAATAAGCTCTTTACCCCTCGATGCAAGGCTGTCCTGCCCCACTTGTCTTTGGCTTCTACGCTGGCTCCTTTATTGAGAAGAGAATACACACAGTCTGTGTGCCCACTCAGGACTGCCAGCATCAGAGGGGTTCTGAGTGATGACAGTAGAGTTAGCGCTTCTCTGTATGTGTGAGGACAACATAAAAACCAGAAAAATAATGCTTACTGTCCATTCCCATCTTGAATGTCAACTGCACTTTGAAGATCCGCGTTTCCGATCAGCAAACGCAAACATTCTGAATGACCGTTAGTAGCTGCAGGAAAAGAACAGGTCGTTCATATTCTGGGTGTTTTTCCAGTCTTAAATTCCACAAACCAAGACGGTTTTATTTCTCAAAATTTTTACCGGCAGCGTGTATTGGGGTTCGCTTTAAGGTGAAATCCTTGACCAAGATGGAGGCGCCCTGATTGATCAGGACATCCACACATTCTACGTGGCCCTTGAAGGCTGCCAGGTCTAGTGGTGTGCGCCCTTGGCTGTTCCTCACATCTAAATCCAGCAGGGACTGGACCAGAACCTCCATGGCCTGATGGTGTCCATGGTACGCCTGAAAGATAAATCACAGTCAATAAGTTCAAATTGATTTTAGAAATAGTTTAAAAAAGGGAGGGATTTTGCAACAAAACTATATATTTGTTTTAGTGGTGGCTAACTAGTTTTGAGAGTACTGAACAGAATTTATGCACAAATCTGATCCAAATCTTTTAGAGCTATGAATTAGATGTACTCACAGCCAGGTGTAAGGGGCTGACGGGTGCTCGGACATCAGAATCATTCAGGATGTCTGTTCCTGAGGTTTCCATTAACTAAACATAGAGGAACAACCGTTAAAATGACATTCTTATAGATCAGTCTAACAAATTCTGATAAAAATATGAATATGTTTACCACATCTAAGGGGGTTTCACTTGCAATCTGGAAAACAAGGAAAAGCATAAAATGTCATTACAAATTGGACAACAGGGGGATTCATGAGGGTAAGCATTTCTCACCAGCTCCAGACAAAGACGATGTCCGTATGCTGAGGCGTAGTGGACAGCGTTGTAGCCCTGATTGTCCCGAATCCCTGGATTCGCATCATTTCTCAGTAAATATTCCAGGCACCTGCAGACAAAGAAACCATGTTAGCTTCATGTTATGAGCAGTTAGTCTAAAACAAAAACAGGCGTTACTCACTTTCCATCTGTGTCGGAGGCGGCGGCATAGTGGAGAGGCGTGCAGCCCCGTTCGTCCAGGTCGTTAACACTGGCCCCAGAACCCACCAGAGCAAACAGGCACTGGTAGTTACAGTTGGCAGCAGCGTAGTGCAGAGGCGTCCTAAAGAAAAAGAAGAAAAAAAAGTGGGTTTCCAGTTTACATTTGACTCTGGCTCCATATCAGACTTCAAAAACTACAAACCTGCCAAAGCTGTCCTTCCTGTTGAAGTCTGCCCCAGTGTTGAGAAGAAGATTCAGGCATTCCAGATTTCTACAAAACAAAGTTTGACTTTAAGGAACAAAAACTCTGCATTGTTCCATTTTGAAGCATCTTTAACCCATCGTGTGCTCACCCTCCGGCAGCTGCAGCGTGTAAACAGGTCCTTCCAAAATCATCAGGAGTATCAATATCAAAGCCTGCATAGGATAAAGAAATATGAACAAAATTTGTGAATCCTTTTTCATTTTTACCTTTAACATGTGTTGTTATAAAATGACCTGAAGACAAGAGCTTTCGGCAGCAATCAGAGAAACCACTGAGAGCAGCCAAGTGCAGTGGGAACATCCCATGAATCCCTCGCCTGAAAAACACAATTCCATTGATATAACTTGCCACAAAAGCCAAAAGGTCACAGTTTGAAATAGAGAAGTTGGACGATCACACGGACAATCTCATTCCCTGCTTTTAAAAGTGCAGCTCATCTACAATACACAATTCTGAAAACTTGCAGGAAGGCGAACTCACTTTGCTGTGTCAGCTCTGTTAGTGATGAGAGTGTTAATTAGGAGCTCGTGTCCGTATCGAGCTGCGATGTGCAGTGGTGTATTCCCGTTTTTATCTTCACAGTCGATCTCAGCGCCTTCACAGAGAAGAGAAGTATTGATGTTTTAGTCTTACTCTACAGCGGACTGGAGATTTTCTACTCTGGATTTTGGGACAGTTTACCATTCTCAATGATTGCTTGAGATCTTGAAAATCTGCCGTGGATTGCAGTCATGTGGAGAGGAGTCTTACCATCTTTACTCTGTGGATTAATAAAAAAATAAGATTGATACGAAAGAATAAATCTCTTTGAAAACACTAAAGTGCTGTCTATACATAGAAGAGAGTTTACATAGGATAATTTCACTTTGACTAAAAACAAATAAGGATTCAGCCACTCTGTAAGCTTGTTTTAAATCACTAAGTGCTTAAATTAAACAAAAGCAAGACGCTAAGAGAGCATGTCAAACTTGAAATAGATAGATAGATAGATAGATAGATAGATAGATAGATAAATACTTTATTAATCCCAAGGGAAATTATGGAAATGGGACTCTTCTCCAGTTTTGACAGGAAAGCTAAACAGAATTACAAAAAACTGTCAAAAATAGGCCACAAAAGACCACTTGTACCACTTCACTCTGATAAAAACAAACCTAAATCAGCCTTTTTAGGACCCAAAATCATATTATGTTAATGTCCCACTTCAAATATATTGTTTTCTATCATAAAATTGTTCCCAGTGATTTTTTAATCATTATTATGCTTTTTTTTTCAGCAAAAACCAAAAAGCAGAACTTCAATAGAAATCTGCCTTCAAGTTGAAGTCGGCACTGAAGTTACCCTCCATTCATTTTCCCATCAGTCCTTTGTTTACTTTATACTCTCTCCCGCTAGCTTATAGCACCTCACAAGTCCAAGCTAACATCAGCGTAGCAAAAAATAAATAAATAAATAGCGATTAACATCAAAGCAATCCAGCCATGCAGTTTTGAGCCACTTGCCAGTTCAGATGAGGACAATTAAGATGTTAATGTATCTATTTGTCTGCAAGTGGATGCTTCAGGATCGTAGTGGTGAAGGGAAACTTCAACCTGCCCATGGCAATTGCTGCGTCACTAAATCAAAGCTTTTTCAAAGTGTGGGTTTTCATCTGATCCTGACTCAACACGATTTGAATGAAGAAATGCTCAGAAACACAGTTTTAATCTTGAATTATTTTACACATGTCCTCCATCATGGGAAAAATGCAACAACAGCATGTTAGAAACAACACAAACAAGATTAGAGTTGGTCTTTAATTGTTTTCCAACTAAGTTCACAAAGATTTGTATTGAAATCATTACACAACCTGATATAACACACACACACATTCTGTATTTGGGGAGGGAAGATTAAAATTTCTTCAAAACAAAGGTCAAATATGGGAAATAAATTTAGATTTTTAAAAAGGTTTTTCAGGGAGATGCTACATGACCTACATTTTAACAAATTTCCTCTCAAACTGACAAAAGACTTGTGTTAATTTGGCTCAAATTCTTCTCAATGTGGTTTGTGATGAAAGTGTGTCCTCAGATGGTTCACACTTTTGAGTTTGAGTGCTCCAAAATGCTAGCAGAACATTCTGGACATATGCAAATGCCAGACATCACTGTTTAGACCATGAGATATGACAAAAATACACGTCTTAAAACCATGAACTGATGAGAGAAAAGCAACTAGACGCTTGAGCAACATGTTAGGACAAGTGTTTTATCAAAATGATTATACTAGAACAACAGGTATTTGGTGATTCTCACCTTGATATTGACATCAGCCCCGTTGCACACCAGAAGCTCCAGACAGAGGGCGCCATGGCGTGACGCAGCAGTGAAGTGGAGAGGTGCAAAGCCCTTTTCGTTCACCTGATTGACGAGAGCTCCACACTCGATGAGCTCATTCACAACCACATCCTGCCCGTTGTAGCACGCCACGTGGAGGGGCGTGTTTCCATATGCATTGGGTTCATTGATCTAAACAGCCAGAAAACAAGGAAAAGGTCAGTTTTTATCCAGAAATGGAAAAAATAAAAAGGACTTTCAGGTTCTGTTAGAGGGTTAAACTTACATCCACTCCTAAGTCCAGGAGGAATTTGACAACACTAATCATTCCACTTGAGGCCGCCGCATGCAGGGGAGTGTAGGATTTCTTATCTTTGCAGGTCACCTCAGCGCCATGAGATGCCAACAGTTTCACCACTTCTATGTGCCCTGCAGAAGTCAAACGGATAATGTGTTGCTAAACATACAAAAGCTTGTATGAAATTGTGAGAACTCACTTTTACACTTTAAAAATGGGGATAAGTCTTTACTTCCTAATAAAAGTCACTTTGATGCTTAAAGATAAGCGATGAAAAAGTATTCAAAATAACATAGCCTGAAGAGAAAGCCTATTTTTTTTTTTCATTTTTACCCATGTAAGCTGCCCAGTGGATTGCACGCCGATCCTTCTTGTCAAAAGCGTTGATGTTTGATCCCCTGGAGAGCAAGAGCCTCACCATCTGAGAGAAGCAAAGGACGAACGTCAGCATTCAGGATGACTACCACAGCAGGCAGAAAATCCAATACTTCTGTTTGCAGCTTTACTATTCCTCTTTAGTTATCCAACCATTATATAATGAATAAATCCAACTGACCGTTTTTCTGATCAACACAACTGAGACCTTTGATTTAATCCATTTAGATTAGACTTGTTTCATAAAATTAGGATGAAAAACATTCTGCTGATCAACATTTGATGCACACAAGTATTATGACAAAATGTGACAACATTCAACATGTCTGATTTGCAAGCAAAAGCATGATTACCAAGAGTCATTTGCATTCAAGCGTGTGCATGGAGTGCTCTTGTCTGAGTACATTTTGTGCACATTTGAAGCCTTTTCTGCAGGACACTGATAGTTTACAAATGCAGTCTGCAGCCACGGCTGTTGATATAAAACCTAGTCTATCTTGGATTTTGTTTGGATTTGCAGTACCAGATCTCGCCAACTTCCACATAGGAAGTCTCGGAGCACAGAGGCTGATAAATATAGTATTTTTCACAGGAATGCATAGCAGGGAAGCATAATCTCAACAAATGCAGCGAGTGGGAATGTATTTTAAAAATTTATAGTCAAAATCTAAATGTTTACAGCAGACTGGGCACACACACCAAAACCTTCATAACTATAGAATTTATACAATGACCATTGTGTCAAAGCGTTTATGATTCGAGCAGAAACACTTCCTCTTAGCAAGAAGACAAGATCAGGAAGTTACGTAAACAGTTAAGAATGCTCATTTTCAATCCAGGTCTGACAATTAGCACTTAACTATCAAAGGTACTTGCTTTAGAAAGGATAGAGCATCTAACAGCACTTAAACTAAGAGGTTGCATCATTAAGTCAATGCAAAAGTTGACTTTTATTCTCCTTAATGCTTAACCCTTTATATGAATTTAAGTATAGCTATTTTAGAAATAAAACATTTAATTAAAAAAAAAAAAGTCTGAACGAAATTGATATATTTGAATGTTTTACCTCTAGGTGACCGCTGAAGGCTGCGTGGTGCAGCGCGGTCCGGCCAGCTCTATCGGATACATTCACATTGCTAAGTAAAGGGACGAGGGCTTCGGCACAGCGGACAGCTTTATTAGCTGCTGCGATGTGAAGAGGTGTCTGCCAGTTCTTGTCTCTGGCATTCACGTCTGCTGAGTGTTTCAGCAACACCTGCACAGCCTCCTGCAAGACAATGCACTGTGAATCATTTCTGCCTTACCTGGAAAGGACTAAAAGGTGTGTAGACAAAACCGGAAAAACATCTTCTCACCTCACTGCAGGAGGCCACAGCCCGATGCAGGGGAGTCAGCCACTTGTTATCTTTGGCATTAACTCTTGCACCTTCAAGTTAAACAAACTGAGTCAGTTTCATCTGATCTGGTTTATCATATTAAAAGAACAGGTTATTGTTTCCTCTTCAGAGAAGTTATCAGCAGGCTATCATTAGGGAAGTTGAAAGCTTTCATTCCTACTGGCACTCAGCATTCCAGCCTCACACTTGAAAAAGTTCCCATTCTAACTGCAGACGTGTAAAAAATAATAACTGTTTTGCTTGGACCAGACACAATATAACCAGTGTGTCTAAGAATCAAAAAAACAAAAGGAGGATTTGATCTTTCTAAGAAATGTAATGATTTAATAATTTGTATTCATGATAGTAAAAATGTGTGTTTTAACAGCTACACTTCATTTTGTGAATTCACTGCAGCACTTTTTCATTTTAAGCTTTTATCACACAGTTTGCTTGATAGACTGATTTTAATTAACAAACCTGAAAGAATCAGCAACTCTATAATTTCTGCATCTCCGAGATAAGCAGCAGCATGGAGTGGCGTTCGCTTCTCATTGTCCTAAAAAATAAAGAAGTAGAAAACCACAGCTGTGACTAAAATAAAACTCAACAGTGTCCTGGTTTTCGCTATTCTGTCAACAAAACATCTATTTTAGTTCAACTATTGTAGAGAACTGAAGATTTTTTTATTAAAGGCTTATTCAAAGAATTGAACAGGTTAAAAACAAAAGGAGTTCAAAAAAATACAAATAAATACAAGCCAGGCAAATTTTTAGACAAATAATCCCACAGCAACAATAATGCTGTGGAATGCAATAAAGCAGACCCAGAGCACGAAGTAGGAATTATAAAAATACACCATGAACTGATGTCTGCACAAGTACTGACTAAAGTACTGCATGGTTAAGTCCTTCAAGGAAGATTACACTTTTCAGGTTTAATAAATGTAGAAGAGAAGTATGAGGAAAAAGATGCAGAGATTAATGACTGTTGGGATTACCTGCGCATTCACATCCTCTTTTTTGAATATGAGAGAGCGTACTTCATCTGGGTCGACATTGAAAATAGCTTTCAGCAAAGGAGGCTGTAGAAGAAGAAATCTATGTTAAAATAACAACAAAAACAAGTAGCGACTTGGTGAAAGACAAGTAGAATCTTCTCAGACTGGTATCACTACAATTTGAATGCAATGCAAGACGTGATTCAGACCTTTGAGTCACCGAAACAGAGAAACTTCAGTATCCATAAAATCAAGCACAACAACACACACAAACAAACGCCGCGTGATTCCTTTGCTCCTCAAGAGATAACATTTTAGTTTTTCTTCATTTAAAAAAAAAGAAAACTGGCAAAAATTCAAGCAGAGCTTGAATTGACCCCTTTATAAGAAGCACGACAAGCAGTTCTGACATTTAAATGCACATTTTAATCAAAGGACCACTTTCAATTTTATAGTCAGATATAGATAATAATCAATTATTATAATCAAAAATAAAGATTTCAGAAAAAAAACTTGCTAGATAAGGATAAAATTAATTCAAAATCTAGAAATCAAGTAGCATAAAGGATTTGTTTTGCAGACTGATTTGAAAAAACATGTGCAGTATAAAAGAAATACTTTGCTTCAGAGAAAAAAAACATTCAACTAACAGTCAAATACTGTGGCGATAGTATGATGGCCATTTTGTTGCTTCAGTGACCTCACTTTGTACACATGGGCTCAGAAGAATGATCCAAACCATATCAGTGAGTCCTCCTTTAGGTGGATTATAAACACCAAAATGAAGACTTTAAAGTGACCTAGAGAAAGTCTTGGCCTTAAGAAGGAGATTGATGCTCTAAAATCCAATCATGTTTGTGAATAACGATCCTTTTACAAATACAAGAAGGCCCAGAATTCCTCCACAGTGCTACTGTCAACACAAAGTCTTAACAGTGACTCACCCACTTACTAGGTTTAAGGGGCAGTTATTTATTTATCAAACAGAAAAAAAATGATTAGTTTTTTTTTTCATGTAATAATAACCAATGTCATTAAAATATTTCTTTTGTTTTTTTATATTCATATTTGTTTGATGATAAGAAACGTGAAAACAAATGAGGATGTGGCTAAAGACTTCTTAAAATCACAAAATACACCAGCTCAGTGGCTCAGTGGCCTTGTGGTAGAGTGTCCGCCCTGAGATTGGAAGGTCGTGGGTTCAAATCCCGGCCGAGTCATACCAAAGACTCAAAAAATGGGACCCAGTGCCTCTCTGCTTGGCACTCAGCACTAAGGAGTTGGACTGGGGGGTTAAACCACCAAATGGTTCCCGAGCGCGGCTGTGTCTGCAGCTCACCGCTCCCCCAGGGGATGGGTCAAATGCGGAGAACAAATTTCACACACCTAGGTGCGTGACAAATAGTGGGACTTTAACTTTAATAATGCCTTTATGTGACACAACCAAAAATCCAAATCACTAAGAGATTTAGTCAACAGTCAGTTTTGACTCCTAGAAATGAAAGACTGTACTGTTTTATTCCAAACTACCCAACAATCAAATATGCCTAATTGATAAAATAAGTTTGCAAAACAAGTTTTAGGAATGCGAGATATTTTTTGAAACGAAACGGAATTTAAAGTATTTTTACGACAAGACTAAAACTCCACTTACTCTCAAAGGAACAAATAGCTTAGTCACATTTTAAAAGAGAGCACAGTGCTCCTATTTAGGGCATGTAATGATCATGAAGCTCTGTAGGGCACCACAAAGTGTTAAATCTGCTGACAAATCCCAGAACAACAAGTACACAATTGTGCTTCGTTCACTGATGACTTCTTTATCCTTACAATAAAGCAAACAAGAAGAGACAGATCTGCATTTTTCTGTTTTTAGCTCTCCAGAGCTGTACGAGTGGTGTGGGAGATGGTCTATGATTCTCTGTGGCTGCTTGACTGAGCACCTCCTCTCCACATACAAGCCAGGCTAGTTAATACCATCACCATGGAGACAGCCCTTTGGCAACTGCACCACTCACAGGAGCCCAGGCACACGATCATTCAACCACGCAGACAATAAAAGACACATGCGCGTATAAGGTTTGGAATAGAAAAAAAAAGTTATTTCCGTTTTTCAAAAATATTTATGGTTTAATATATTTGAATTACGAACACAGATTTTAGTGCTTTTATAAAAATGTGTAATATAATATAAACATTTTAGGTCATACACCTGCATACATATTCAATTAAGGTGGCACAAAATAATTCTTAAGAGCATTTATAAACGAAATTTTTAGACTACAAAACCTCGTCATCAAGGGCACAGTACCTGCATCACCTTCCCTACTCACTTTACACAACAATTCTGACATATTCCATTGCTAGTTTACATGACTTTTGATGTTTTCCGACACAACAGCAAATTTAGTTAAATTTCCGCATACAATTCCCACAAAAAGGTCGACAAATAACGCTGATCCAACCTACAACAAGCTTGTTTCGCTAACATGTGAACACATCACAACTTTAACGTTGTCACTGCAAACTCACAATCCACAGATCGCTCTGCTGCTGTGTTCAGACAACTCGCATCTTGGAAGAGTCACTGTTTAAAAGCTAAAATCGTGCCCTAACTAGTCACTTTCTATGTTTAAGATAGGCTCTGTCTAACTGCTGGAGATAAACACTAGATCAGTAGCAATTTCGAACTAAACATCTGTTGGTGTGGCGACGTAAATGTGATGCCAATGACACTTACGCATGAATTCACCTAAATGTGCTTTACCAATTCTCTATCGGGGTACTATAAGTGCTAGTTCTGGATGTAAGAAAAGCGTTTAAAATATACCAAGTCGGAGAAAACTAGACTCAGATTACATTCCATCAGCGAATGCAGACATTGGTTGAGCTAAGCTAACCCAACGTTAGCTTAAACTTGTGTCATCATTTCAAACAAAGATCTCTTACCTGGTCTCGAATTTTGAGAACCACCATATTTTTGGGATTTCAACGGTCCTCGGGCAGATTCATAAAGGAATTATTTTTACCCTTTCCCCCAAATACTGTGTTAGTAGCTATTCGCTGGTCAGTTGGAGGCCTAGACGAGTCTCGCTTAGCACTTTTGCTAGCTTCCTATGTCTATGGCATGAAAGCAGGGAGGCAGCGGAACTCCATTACATTGCCGCCACCATATTTCACGTCTCTGAAAGCTCCCCTTCGATAGGTTGAACTGCCTCAACGTTTGAGTAAGAGAGGCTCTGATTGGTTGTTGCCAGATTCAATGTGTCGAATTTTGCAACTCTGAAAAGGCTTCATTAAAATATATGTTATATCATATTTTAATGAATTAGAACATCTGTGGAGAATTTAGATAAACAGTTTTTAAATTAAAAAATATTACATAAAAAAAAATTATCATATTCTCGACCAGCTACTGCCCCCACCTGCGCATGTAGGGTAGAACAACAACTCTCATTAAAAGCGCACTATCCACTCTAAACAACAGAAGAATATCATTAAAAATAAAACTTTTTTTTTTACCATACAATTTTTGATATCATAATAAAAAATAATAATAGCAATAGCTATTATTATTATTATTTCGGTCTTTTACATTTTCATCTTCAAGGAGACACTGCATCCATTGTCCTCTTTCATCGCAAACATCATTTTACATGTGGGAACAAATGACACAACTCGTCAGCAATCAAACAAAAGATGATTTCATCCTTCTTCTTGTCTTTTTGCTGTCAAACGGAAAATCTATTTTGAATTGCTCCCACTTGCACAAGGTTGTGGATCTGGTTTGTAAGATCTTCCGTCTCCACACTTGGCTGCAGTCATAGACAAAGTCTCCAAGATTGACAATTTTACCTTTTGTTTAGAACCAGACTTAATTTTTCAGATCTGATGGACTTCATTCTTTTAATTTAGTCTTCAAGATTCTTGATGACTTCACTCTGTACTCAGTATTTTTCACTAAATGGCTTACCATCAAACACCTACACACCTGGATGAATGAAAACCTCCTACACACCTGCAACACCACCTCAAAGAAGTTTAAATCCCTACAGTCTCCTCCACAGCTATGAACCAATGTTAATTACACCCGTCTTTCTCTCAGTTTTCTTCATTATTACAAACACATTTTTCAATCCCTTGCTGGAGAAATCAAGAAATCTGAGAGACTAGTCTTTTTTTAAAACGAGAGGAAGATTATGATTTAAGAGGTTTGAATCAAGCAGAGCAAGAACTAAAGTGATATGATGTTCTTTTATTTTTGGTGAAAAGCTTCACAAAAACTTTGATTAAAAATGGTTAATACTGTGAAAATAATTTGGGCTTCTGGTAAAAGGTCAAGTACTTGGGCAATCCTTGTAAAATGTATATTTATAAATGCTTGAGTAAATATTTTGTTTGTATGTATGTGGTGTTCCTGTTAATTAACTTGATATTACATTTTTTTTGTGTGTGAATTGTATTCCTAGATTTGGATGGACATGGGTCCACATGATGCTTCAATCTGAAAAAGTAAACCTGAAAAATGTGGAGTTCTAAAGAATCAAATCAACTTTAAACTT
>NC_050527.1:10546973-10547373 GCF_002922805.2 Oryzias melastigma
AGCTTCACAAAAACTTTGATTAAAAATGGTTAATACTGTGAAAATAATTTGGGTTTCTGGTAAAAGGTCAAGTACTTGGGTAAATATTTTGTTTGTATACGTGGTGTTTTGGTTAATTAACTTGATATTACATTTTTTTTGTGTGTGAATTGTATGCCTAGATTTGGATGGACTTGGGTCCACATGATGCTTCAATCTGAAAAAGTAAACCTGAAAAATGTGGAGTTCTAAAGAATCAAATCAACTTTAAACTTAAACTTCTTGATGACTGGTAGGACTAATGTCTGCTCGTTTAGTAGCTGTGCTGGTTTTGTTAGATTAATAAACTGGGTTTGAGATTTAACCTTAGGAGACCAACGTTTAATGTTGGTGTTTCACAATTGGGCTTTTTTTTTTTTTT
>NC_050527.1:10547453-10564119 GCF_002922805.2 Oryzias melastigma
CCTTCTCCCCGAGGTAGCTGGATTAGACCCCCAGCAGCCTCTGTGACTCAGTGCAGGACAAAGCTGGTATTAATATTAGATAAATGATTAACTAATAACTACAATACATTTCCCTCATCCAAATGTCTAAAACTTTACGTCACATCAGATTGCTGCATGTTTTACTTCTGCAAGTGATACAAATATACTCAAAAATAACACAAGAGGGACTGATGTTCACACAGAGCTTTTGGATTTAGGCTTAGGTCTTATTAAATAAATAAGGACATCATGTTTTGAAACCAAATGAGAACAATTTACTTGTTTGATCTCATGACACAATATAAAAATTACATTTAGAAGAGGTTGTTTTCTACTTCATTTGTTGTTTCAAGTTAAATTAAAAGACACACACACTGCTTTAACTGTTTTAAATGTATTATTAAAGAATAATCTAATGCTAATAGGGTTACTGCCTGTGAAGTTGTGCTTAGGTAGGAGCAAACACCCTGAAGGATCACATCTCAGATAACTTGATGTTTTTCTGTAACCCTGTCTTTCGATGTGTCAGGATGAGACGAAGCCCTCGGACGGATAGTCGGGACTGGATGAAAGTGAGTCACCCACTGGGTCGTTCCAGCTGCTGTGGGACAGAGGAAAGACAGAAAGCTTTGTATCCCATCCCTTTAACTGGATTGCAGATGGATAGATATTTGTTGACTGTCTCCTAGTGCCTAAAACATTTGGAATAAATCATGAACTATAATAACAAGACATTGATATACGACGTTCAAACTGAGCATTATTATCAATGATGCATAAAAATAATGTTTTGTTGTCTCCTATAAGGCAAAAAAATTGCCCCTATAGGTCATAAGATAAAAAAAGAAGCTTGACTTTTGCATAATCATTTGTGATTTATTGATTTGGGGGCTATTTTGTAAGCAACCCACTTGTTGAATTCTGGATAGTAACAGTTTGTGCAACCAGTAGATGGCACTGTTTCCCTTTAAAATGTTTTAATGGCAGGGGTGGTGCTATTTTTATCTGATGCATCATTGCAAACTGCAGCTTTAAAGCATCGTTTGGAATTTTAGGTTATGCAACAGCCTGCAAATAATAGCAACCAAATCCGTGCACATCTTTAATTCCTTGTATCACACTTCCTCTCCATACATTATTTAAAAGAATAGCTTAAATGTTAACATAGTTTATAAAGTAACTTTGATAAAAGTATTATTACATATGAGTTGGATGATCATGGAAGATACAAACTAATTTTTCACATGGATGTTACTCAGATCTGAACACAAGCAACTGCCTAACAAACTGTGCATGTGGGTAATAATAAAAAGGTATAAAAAAGCACAGTGAGCTGTGGCCACATGAATATTTTATGTGGAGCTTGTTTTTGCGGCCACAGGTGGTTATTTCTGTCCTCTGCGAGAAGCCACCTCAAGTCGATCGGAACTGTTGCAATTATACCAAGCTGCCACTTTCCTCACTGCAGCCTCCAAACTTCTTCTTTTCTATAAATGCCTGGCCTCATCATCACCGGTTCGTTCGGCTGTCATTAGTTCCAATTTGTGCGGTCCTGTAATGAAAGATGCCATTTATAAATAGCCCAGCCTGTGAGCGTTTATGATCTCATCAAAGGCTGCTCAAGTGTTATAGCGCTAGTTAAAAAACACTCGTCGTCAATTAAGCATGCGTCACTTGTTTGTCACTATTTAGGAATACTAATGACTTTTAGAAGGGATGAACTTTGAGAGGCTGCAAATGGAAAAATAGATAAGCCAATTTTGTGTTTTTGCTTATGATTAAAAGCTCCAGCTCATTTTCTGGAGTATTTACGGAAAGACAAAACAACAGCATAAAGGTCAATTTTTTATAGTTATAAATTGATTTTTTAAGTGAAATAAATGTCAGCATTTTTACAAAAAAAAAACAAAAAAAACCAGCTAATTGCTGGCAAAAGCTTACTTGGCAGCCTTGTAGTTTAGATGTTTATTGTATAGTAGGCCAACAGGTTTGCTCACATCTCAAGAGGGATTTTGTCCTACTTATTACTGAAGATCCTTTACAAGAGGCTGAGGTTTGGCATCTTTAGCCCCTGCAGATTTCTACAAGATCAAAGTCTATGACAGAATTCTTTTGTTCAGGGGAACTGGACTCTAAAAGTGGATAGAAGATGTTTTGGTGCTTTTATGTGTATATTTTACTAAAATAATATGCTAACATGAACTGGATGAATGATAACATTTACCGAGACTGGTCATCCCCTTTTAGGACCTTAATAGGCTTCTTCTTTGTTGACTTTGGTCATCAAGTTGGAAAACCAATCTACCAGTTTGCAAAGGCCTGATTAATATTTGACAAAAGATGCTGCAAACTCATCTTTGATGCAGTGAAGATGTGTTACCTTAGCGAAAACAAAACAAAAACCACCCACAAAAAACAATCTTTCCACCTCCATGTTGGAAAGTGGAGGTGGTGTTCTGCATTGCTCATTGTTTTTATCTGATCCCAACATTATCACCAACTTTCCCTATGAACCAGTTAAGTGTTTGTTGGTGAATTTCAGATTAACAATGTCATGTAAGTTATGTTTTACACATCAATGGATATGAAGTAACGTAAACACCCACTTTGATGAAAATCTATAGCATTTTTTTTATTATAGAGGACATGTATATGGAAAATTAAGTTTAAAATTGGATTTCTGATGCTACGTTCACACCTGGCATGTGATGTGTGTCAAAACATGCTAAACATGTGTTCCTGAGCATGTGTTTAGCTCATGGTATTCACACTGGACAAACAGGGAGGGGCTTCTTCTTCTTCTATTTACCAGCACATGTCCACCAAAGTTGGAAGAGGCTTGGTGCAAAATGTTGAACTGCTGCAAACCTCGCAAATCCTTGTTCCAAACCTTTTCTTTCACAGCTCTATTGCGAAACATGGAAGACTTGAGCTACGCCCGAATTCCCACCCTAATCCCTATCTAGAAAATAACTTAGTAGGGCGGAATTATCTAGTAGCCTTGAAGCAATTTGGACACTATACTTACAATTTTTCTTTTCTTTTTTTTAAATAGTGGATACAATGTCACAGATTTCACAAAGTGAAAATCTAATCAATACGAATATTTCAGGATGTTTATCTGTGACTCCACTGTGTTCTGATGATGAAAATATGAATAGTTTATTTTAAAAAATGTATTTGACACATAATTTTGGAAAATTTGTTCAACCGCAATGCATTGTGGTCTATACTTGCTAATGTTGTGAGCATCAATGCACGCTGGTTTTTTGCAGAGATTTCTGGGAAATTTCTCTGGAGACTCGATGTAACATCTGTAAGTCAGCTTAGATTTCTATCGTATTTAATCAGAAAACGCGCAAATAAAGCAATTATACAGAAAAAAAAAACATCTGTTACACATCAGTAGACAGATTATTTTAATTTTACTAGATCATAGTCAATTTATTACACCTGCCATCACAGACTGCACATGCCTGTAGTCCTGTCAGGTTTGCAATCTTGTCCCAGAATCCCTTGGGGAGCTCTTTGGTCTTGAACACGGCGGACAGTTTGGAGTCAGATTGATTGATTGTCTCCCCAGACAGGTGTCTTTGATATAGGCAACGAGCTGAGATGAGTGTCTTACTTCATTACTGATATAAAAGACAGCCGGGAGCCAGAAATGCTGCAGATTGAGGGGTAATCTATACATGTCACTTGTTTAAATACAGAGGAACTTATATAACTTGTGTAAAATAAATGCAATTAAATTGCATATTAAAGTATATTTGTTTTTTAGGACATTCTGTCACATTACCAAACATTTTTGGTACAGGTGCTGCATTAGATGTGACTCATGTGATGACTTTAGTGGGCAGATGTCACATTGGGACAGCATTTCAATCTCCAGAAAAAGCAAGAACCTAAGGCCCTCCAGTTTTTACATGACATTTTCGCTTAGTGACACAAGAAAAACACTGCTCATACTTGACACGAAGCCTTTCACAGCCAGTCCAAATGACCCTTCAGCCATCCTTCCATTTCCAGAATATTTATGATATTTTTATAATAGACTTGTTCTTGGCAGGTTAATGCTCACAGATGTCTACACTGCTCAGATGGCTTGAGGGGGCAGGTACCATCTGAGCTGTGTCAGGGAGAGAAAGTCATTTTAACAGCACCTTACACTTAGCCTAACACATCATTTCATAGTACCAAAGAATGTGTTAATGAGACAAAATGTTTTCGATGAAACACATTTTGGCAAGCCTCTCTGAATTATTCACTGGACCTGATAAATTAACATGCTCATATATTAAATTGGCAAGATGCGTTCACAGGAGCAGCATGTTGCTTGATGTCCCTGCTGTGTAATCCACATTAAGCATAATTATTGGTTATTATTTTTATTGTGCTAGAGTTGACACCAAGGAAAATGTAATAATATTTTTCACGCTGCAAAAGAATCTGTCAGCTCGTTGAAAAGATCCGTGGCTAAGATGAAGGGTGATGTCTTTTTTGTCCGTCCATTTGTTGATCGAACAGTCTGCCGTCAGCTTCCATGATAGGATGGAGGGATGACTGAGGAAATATGTGTTCCTTTAAAAAATTAAAAAGCAAAATAAGTCTATGGAGTATTGCAGGAAGCCACAAAATCATGCAGCGGAAACAACAGAGCAGAAAACTGCTGTGATTTTTGGATTTTCGGATGACAGAAGGACTGACATGAAATAGTGATTGAGCTCCAGCTGGGCAAAGAAGAGTGCAAGAATATATCACTTGCAAGCCTGTGAGTGGGTGTGTAGGTGGGCTTATGTGTGCCTGTTCAAAAATCCAGTACATGGCTAAAGGCCATGTTTATTGAACAGTTTTTTTTCTTTAAAAAGGAAACGTGACCCTTTGATAAATAGAAACCTGGTTGTACATTTCAGTATTTTGTTAATATTGTAGTAAATGCATTCAGTTTTTGCTTAATATGTGCTCACTTTAATAAATGTTAAAATGCAAATGCATGGTTGATAATTCAAAAATGACAAATTATTTATTATTTTAAATTTATTTCTTATCTTAGGTTCTCTTTAAGTGCTATTTCTAATGTTATTAACAGATTCCCAAAAGTTTAACAAGTTTAATGATTGCATCTGCTTATTTAGAGATAACACTAATTGTGTGAAAAAGATATAAACACATTTTAAACAATATTCTGAAAAAAATACCTCTTGTTGTCTAAAACAGTTTTGTTTTTAAGTTGAAGCTCTGGACGTGTGCCCTAACATTGATGCTAAATAAATGTGCATGGAGTAACAGCTTCACAAATTATTCCATTTTTGGAGGGTAAATCAATTTGTGTCATGTGGTGACCAAACATCAAGTCATTTCTAATAGTGTGTGTAAGGCTGGAGTCCATAATTACAGCTCGGCTGTCAGGCTGTCCACTTTCATCACAATGCCAAATGAATAACAATTATCTGAACTCACTCGTGGTTCCAATTTTTAGAAAGACGTAATTCAGGAAAAAGCTCACCTAGAAGTGAGATTTTCTTTTTTTTTCTCCAGACAAATGTCTCTCCTGACGTGTTTTCTGAGCCCATACTTGTTTACACAAAGAGGCAATTTTTCATGTGGCCCTTCATCTATTATTGGCTAAGGCTGTAGCTGTTTTCTGTTCCATAACAAGATGAATCCCCTACATGGCATTAGGTTTCCAGGCAACAGTGTGCACTCCACTCTTGGTTATAATTTTCTTTGTACAGTTATGATGTTTAATAGTAAGTGACTACATGGCAGGCTTCCAAATTTAACCGCTGTTAGCAGAGCCTGTAGAGCTTGATGTATGTCAGGAGGCGTAGAGGCTACAAAGCTATATTTGGCTGCTGTGTTCTCTTCAAAGAGATGAATTCTAGGTCTGGGCTTGACATTTCTCTTAGAGTGGAAAATATAGGTTTGGGTCAGTGAGTTTTTGTCAGTGGAGGGGTGTTGTTGATGCCCTGAGGTGCTGGTCTCCTGGATTATTGTTTTATTATTTTCTAAAAGATTCAAGAATTCTAATAATGTTACCCCAGGACAAACATGTTTTTTAACCGGAAAGCTAAATTATGTACACACTACAGCAGTAAGAACCACAGATTTTTGTTTTGTTTTAAGTTAGACATAAAAAATTCACAAACATTTTTGGCTCGACTTTTTCTGTTGGATCTGCTTTGAGTTTAGACAGAGTCATGTGGCGATCATCTCGTTGCGATGTTAAATGTCTTGTTCACACCTTTTTTTTTTCTCCTACTCTTGGCTGTTACTTGAGAGTAGGATTGAGTGTTGTCTTTTTGAGTTCCATTTTTTATTGAATGCGGCTGAAAATACAGAAAATACAGCTTCAACACGGTGATCCATCCTACGCTCTAAATTGCATCCCTGACTCTTTAGCGAAACAAAACATCAAACTCTCACATAAGGTGAAAAAGGAACCAGGTCATGAGCTGTTGGGGAAACATTTGATAGTATATTTGTCTCATTCTATAGATAGTAAGAGGATGGTTGTAGCCAGGGGGTGGGGAGAATTTGGCTCTTGTTGCAGCTGAGACACACGGCACTTTGAGTTCAGCTCCATGTTCTCACTGTTGTTCATCTAACCTCACTGTAGACCTCTGAGCTCCCTGGGGTTTCTGCTTCCATTTCTTTTCACTTCCTGTCCAAATGGAACTGAAGAGATGAATCATTTATTTCTTTCGGAGACCTCTCATGTGAAAAATGTTGAGATTTTAAAAAGTGGGCCTTGAGCACCTAAAATAACTTCTGTTCCATGAGTATTTTTAGTTGTCAGATAATTTTACAAGGATTTTGCCCTGAATTTATGATTCCACTCATCTATTCATCCTATTGTTTGCTCCGTATGTCCATCCAGGTTCGGTTTGTCCGGACTCTTCCAGGGTGCGGCCATGATGGCAGAAACAGACCAACCTCCCAACTTCACACCGCCGATTAGTTGTCAGTCCTTGCTGTCTCATATTCCTCAGAGGCCCCAACTATGCAGCCATGTGTCATGCTAAATTCTTTGTTGTAGCCTTTCATCTTCTCTCCCTTCTCAGCCCATCTTTTTTGTTGTGGAACTTCAGGAGGTCATGGTCACAGCCTCTTCCTGCGTGGCGTGAAATATGCAGAACAAACGGATCCTAGAAATTACACACAGATTGGACACACTGGCTGTACATCTAAAAAAATAACCCACGTTAAAGTTTCAATGGCCAGATGGGTGCTAAAGGGTGACGAGCCCATCTGGTTCCATGACAAAACAGTTTTAGAGTAAGCAGCCTTGAAACGTTTTACCATATTTTTATTTGACTGGTTTAAGCGGCATCATTTTGGAAAAGGTTTTTCTAAAAGTACGTGGAAATTGTTATAATTTCACCAATTGGAAAAAAAATCAAGTAGTCATCATAGTTGTTTTTTTTGTTTTTTTTACAAATCTAAAAATCTCCTCAAATTCTCACTCTTGGTGGTCTATTATTCAATGACAGTTGACCAAATGACAATTGAAAGTGTGTTTGTAAGGGGGTGGCAACCATAGACATAAAACACTTGATATCCATTCACAAATTCAACACAAAGGAATCCGTAACCATTTTTCATCAGATCAGCAAAATGATGAAAGATACATGGTGTATGCCTCATAGATCGAGCAGGATATTTCTTAAAAATAGCATTTTGAACAGCATGTAACACCTGTAAGATTTTTATTTGTCTGAAACCAGTCCTTGTAAGTCAGAACTATTTGGACTTGTGTTCCACAGATTAGAAAATTCAGAAGATTTCCTGTCTAAGGTATTTTCTAAACTCATAAACAGGTAGTTTAAAGACTCCATTCTCTGTTCTCAAATCACAAATACTTCCATGAAACATTAACATGTAAATGTTTTTAACCAACTAGAATCATAGATTTGTACATCATTACGGAGTTTCTTTTCTCTTCATTCACTCAGTCTGTTTTGCTCTCGTAAAGGTGTGAATTCCTGCACTTTGTTCTACAAAGAGAATCATCATAGCATCTTTGGGAGTTCTCGCACAAAGCTTCAAGGTCCTCACACAGTTGTAACAGTTTTAGTTCTTGTGTTCACGCACTCCATGAAACAGTGCCTGAATTTAAAAAATAAAAAATAAACTAACAATCATGTGACAATAAAAATAAAAATTAACAATCCATTTTGCTTTGTCACTTTGTTTAATACATGGATGAAAGCATTTCTGTCTATGATTGTACATTTTATCCTTAACTGTATGTCTAATTTATTTTTGCTTGAACTTTTATGATTTCTCTTACTGCAAATTTGTAGTCAAGGTTGTTCATACATATTCATGTATTTCTGTTTCTTATTGTGCAACAAAGTTTTTGCTTTTCTGTTTTTGCTCCACCTGTAGGGCGCGCTGTTGCTGAAGGATCAAGTGGCTTTTAACCTGCTTGAAAGATGCACAAAAACCAAATGTTATTCCCACAGTTACTGCTTCTTGGTTATATTATTAGCTTTCCGTGATCTTAAAAACAAGCTGAATGTATAATGAATATAGCTTATATTATTGTTACAAAAGCGTTATTCAGCAACACAACCTGCAACATAATATGACTGGGTGACTGAGCAAACAAAAAGTGAACAGATAATTATTATAAGACTCAAGAGACAAATGACAAAAAATCATAATGAAATTTGAATTCAGACAGGAGTAATGCATTTCATGAAACTGTCTTTTGACGCATTCAGAGTAACTATCCTTGCTTTTAAAACAGAGCTGCAGATCGGTGTGATGCTGCGGAAAATACAGAAAGTCAAGGTCACCTCAGCAAAGAGTTTAAAAATACATCTCGAGCTCCTCCAGCTTTCATGCATATGGAGCAGTCCAGACACTGACTGCGTAGCAGAGGTGAATGTTGCACTGTGGGAGATTTTCCCGGTATGCATTAACACTCCCCTCATAATCAGAGGAAGAGCTTTTTCTGATGTATTGTTGTGTCGGAGACCTTTGAGGCACCACAGGAGGAGAGGACTGTTACCGCTCTGTGTTCAGCTGAAGGAGTGATGGCGTAGGTGGAAGTGCCTCGGACAATAAGCCTCAGCCCGCCCTTCCCATAGTAAACTCGATTTCCTGCAGCAGTTCTTTAGGTAGACCTTTGAAATGCATGAATGAAGTTAAGTTTGGGTCTTTTGATGCCATTGAGAATTTCAGCCGGTTATATGATCCCCAAATATTTTATATAGTTTTACCCTAAATGTGTCCATTTGAAGTTCAGATACTTTACGAATAAATAATATAATTTGATATAATTTTAAGATAATAGCTTCCAGGCAGGATGATGCGATGTCTATTTGCTCATAACCGCGCTTGACGAGCAGGACGGTTAGTGAGGATGCCTCTGAACAGTCAACCTTTGTTTTTTTCTTCATCCCTCGGGGATTTTCTAAGGTCAGTTAGGCTTGGATGAATTCCATCAAAGTCACATGTGTCTGGCTGAGCCTTGTGTTTGTATGATACAGACGCTTCATTACATTTCCTCAGGCTTTTCCAGGGATGTAGGTCTAAGAGCATCTGCTTGTTGTTGGCTGAGGGCTCCCTAAAATGCCAGCTGACGTTAAAGATGATCTTTCAAAGGCTGGGATCAATGCGGAGCCTTTTGGTGTTGAAGTACTTTCGGAGGCATTTGTGATTTGCGCTGCTTTAAGAGGACAAGGACAAAGCGATACATGACGAGGGCTTGTCAGGAGTGAAAACTGAGTGGGGACTAGTACAACAGCAACAGGGTCAATTTGACCCAAACAATGGATCAATGGTTTCCAGCAGAGATGATAACATTGATCAGTAAAAATACTAAGAGCTGCCCTCTGTTTCCAGTGTCCCTTTGTGCTACACATTTATTTTTAGAAAGTCTATAGCAGCAGACGAAGGCATGCCATCAAGGACCTATTCAAAGTTAGAAAGTAAACTGACCTCAAGGTCAGCACATAGTAAGTTGATGCTTTGAAATTGTACCTTTACCTTTTGGAGCTCGGTTATCCTTCTCGTATGTCAGAAAAAAAAAAAAAAAAAACATCTGTGTTTGTTTTTAACTTTCCAGGATTTATGTTAATTTTCTTCTCTGTGCGGTGTCACTTGAAGTGCACAAAGTTGGACAGGCTAACAGTGTTAAGAACAAACTGTGTTAAACTCTAAACAGGACTGCATTTAAACCCTTTTCATGTTATTTGATCCAGCGTTCTAAGTGCAGCCTATATCACCTTGAAAGTAGAGCAGGAAATTCCACAGGATGCCAGACAGAATAACCCAATAAAAGTGAGAGCACCTCAATCGTTAGTGGAAAAACATGCTCACATAACTTACCCAGATGTACAGCCTAATTAGATTTTACCATCAAATCAACAGTTGTAGACCTTTGTGCTTTTATGAGTCCCAAACCACAAGGTAAAGAAAAAAAAAATCTGTTTGAAGCGACCAAACTCGAACCGCAGCCTTTTTAGCAGGTAAGATGGACGGGTTTCCAGCGTGGTGTGCTGCGCCCCACATGCAGCGTCCGACTTCCTGCTATAAACTGATCTAAATTCACCACTCCAACACAGTTAGCAGCAGTGACTCACAAGTGGCTGATGTAAGTAAGATGGCTGGTGCTGAGGTAATTCACGTGGAGAGGTAATTCTGGACAGGGCTGCCCTCATAGCTATAAAGTAGCCACTAGAGAGACAAAGCTCAGGGGGCAGGGGTGGCATAGGCGAGGACCACGGTAACCTGTGACAAAACGCTGTCATCCCCAAAGAATCGAGGAGAAATCAGCACCCGACAATGATAGTATCCACCGCTGTCCTCACAGGTGGCATGATGAAATCAACATCCAGGGAGGGGCTGGTACGAGGAAAGTGATGGAGGGTGTAGCCTTTTGTCTGCCTCTCATATCTGTTGCAACACTTTGGTTTTGCTCTCCTCCTGCAGTCTGCCTCCCTGCTGGGTTTCATCATGCACAATGTGTCACAAGGCAGCAGAGCGCTGGTGATTAAGCCAGCGGTCTCTGGGAGTTGATCTGAAACCAGCAACTTTGATAACACGACTCGCCTCATTAGGAGGAAAGAGATACAGAGCGAGCAAAATGAGAACAAATCCACAGGTTCTGATCACAACTTCTTGACATTTTAATAGTAGATTGGTGGAGTATCTTAGCCTTGAGGCTGTTCAAGACAACATGGCGTACAGCCATGGTGATGTGTTTGAATCGGGGCTGTTAAAGACCAGACATTTCAAAAGGTTTCAGGGTTCACTGGTCTCTCCCGTTTGTTCATTATATCACTAACATTTTCTCCACATCCCCATGTTCCACGCCGGTGTCTGGGTGACAGAACAAATACGCTTACACACATATTCTGACACGCACAGACTCCCAGAGTTTATGTTTGATATACAGGGGGTGACAGACAGTGAAGCCCTGGTTCTGGAGTGCAGAGCCGAGTGGCTCTTCTGACGTTCAATGCTTTAATAGGACTAAAGTAGACAAAGGCCGCCAATGACGCAGTAGGAGCTATAATGGGCTTGCCACATTGCAGGTTTACTGGACCCTGCTTATTGGGCAGAGCTATTTCCAACCCTACAATCCCTCATCAGCCTCAGGAAGCTAGTTATAAATAAAAAGTGTAGGTTAATCGCAGCTAAGAGAAATGTCTCGGCTGTTTTTTGGAGCGTATAGTATAGGGCAAGGCAGAATATGTATTGAGAAGATTCATATTGAAACTGTTCTCCTTTTCATGTGATTTTGCATGCATATTCTGAAGCAAATCTGGCAAAAAAGTAGAAAGGAAAATCAGACATGAATCATTACAAGTAAATGGTGAGTTTCAGTTTCCATCTGTTTGCGCTTTTTAATTGTGTAATAATGGAAAAAATCCCAAGAATGTTGCAACCTTTTAACTTTGGTGTTTGGTCAGCATGACATTACAAACATAGATTTTTTTTTTTTTTTGTCAGGGTAATTGTCACGCGTGTGACAGACCCTCTTCTTCTTTTGAGTAATTGTGTCCTGGCCTGTGATGCGGCTAGCCTATCGGGTCACAGCTCAGCCCGTCTGACAGATACTGTGACAGATGGAGCTCTGGGTCTTTAGCCATCATTACGCTGGACTTGAGGGCTTGTTATCACTCACACCATCCCATCCAACCTGCAAAGTCATTTGTGAAGATCAATTGTTTGTCCAGTCCACTTAACGTTGATGTTTTATTCATAAATTCACTGTTATTAATACTTAATATCCATGATCACTCATGGGATTCACTTCCTATTTTTTCTTTATTTCAAAAACAAAACTTTAATTCTTCAAGGAAAGCAAGTGCATTTGCATATGATCAACAGGTCTAACATGAACCCACGTTTCCATGGTTACACAGCATATACATTACCATCAGACTTGTTTTTGTGTCTGGGGCGAGCCTGCAAGCCGTGCATTTCCTCCTCGGTTGCGCCGTGATAAAAGGATTGAGGAGGTAAATGTTTGTCCAGCTGAAACAACACAGTAAAACTCCTTCCCTGTGTCTCTGTAGCCTGGTCGTCAAAGCTCACAAACTAAAAATAGCCGTGCTGGCTCCACGCCCCTGGCAGGGGGACAGGTCAAATTATGAAGGAAGATGAAAAATTTAAAGGCGCAGGCTGCTTGGCCACAAACTCAGCCCTGCATCAGTGGTTAGACAGAACATTTGACTTGGCTTTTATTGGAAAGAGTCAGATTGTGTTAAGTGTGGAGTTTTCGTCTTGTGATGTTAATGGAAAGAGTGGGGCTGAAGGGGCTTTTTTTTATTCACCCAACAATAATTTCGCATCTCATGTTTCAGGCATGCATAAGTAATAGTTTCTGCAATTTAAGGGGAAAGAAACTTTATCTCTTAATGAGAAGCTCTTGACACACTTTGAGAGGTTTAAGTAATTATGGTCATGCTTACGTAATTACGGTCACCAAGGATGCCAACTGTAAGATGGCATCCTTGGTGAGCTGGAAGCATGCTTCCTGAGAAGCAGCCTTGCCCTGGATACACACTGAACCTGGCACATACTGAGCTAATGCAGCGAGGTAGCACTCTGCATCCTAAATCTGTTATATTCTTTATGCTGAAAACATTTCTCTTTTTTGGCTTTTCCCATAAAAATAAGAAGAAATAAAGTTTACAAACACCTAAAGAGATGTCCATCCATGCTGAAGATGGAGATATAAATAGAGTATACAGGTTCAATAAATCAGAAAGGAGAGAAAAGGGGGGATCAAGCCTCCATCTGCAGAGAAGGAGTCAGGAGACATGCCTTCTGGCAGGAGCTGAAGAAGACAGCTGTGTTTGGTGTGGTATTTTTAAACGCATCAATGCTGCTCCAATCCCTGCGCCTTGCCTGACCTATTTTTAGCCAGGGCTGGCCATTGTTCTATTTCTGTCACCTGTGGGCCACGCAGTTGTTGATTCACATGCAAATGAAGCTCGCTCCCTCCCTCTGTCTCGCATTCGTGCCTCTGCGTGGTGCTCGGTACACAGCGCGCGGTTTCATCCATCCCCCTTGCAACTGCGCTCCACATTTCCCCCAGTCTTCCTGCGCTCAGACGCGGGGAGTTGGGAGAAAATAGACAGAGAAAGAGAGAGAGAGAAAGAGGCAGCAGTTTGTGCTTTTGCACCAGACTGAGGCAGGACACCCCGGAGAGAGCGGCAGCCCTGCAGAGAGGCTGCGCGCGGTCCTGTGCTCCAACAACAAGAGTAGTTTCTCTGGGAGGGGAGGAGCCGGAGGAAGGGGGGAGACAGTTGCCTGTTGTCGCGGTTTCTCTCTCCCCTGAGTGGCTGAGGGGTGGCTCTTGTTGACGGGAAACGCACGGCTTGAGATGAGACCTGAGCGCTGAGTGGAGTATGCTGCAGACGATTTACGAGGGCGAGTCAAGTTTCTCCACAACAGAGGGGCGCGTCGGACACCAGCAGCTCCCCAACCAGACCAAGATGCACAACGTGAACAACTCAGGTGATCTCACAGCCCGGCGTCTCTGCTCCTGCTTTTTCCCCTCTATCCATTCCCTCTTTTCTGTCAGTGAGTCTCCATCCTTTTCTAATCTAAACTCTTTGCGCTGCGTCTGTGCGTAAAAGACAAGTCAAAGCCCTTCTGCACTGTAATGTGGTAGGACCATCCACCCCATCCTCCTCAATCAACCAAGGTATTTACTTTTACAATGACATATCCACTAATTCTTCTACTTCGGAGGTTTTTGAGGCGCAATTTCCTATTTTGGGGGTTAAAAGTGTTTAGCGAGCTTCCATGTCAGTGTGTACTTTTGAAGGAACAGGAAGAGCTGTGACAGAAATACTGTGGGGACATGTGAAAGGTTTCTCTCTGGACATTTACCACGCGCACACGCGCGCGCACACACCCCTCACACGCAAACACACACACACTGGCTGAGCTATTTTTGAACTGAGAATTGAATTGAAAAGTACATAGCTGACATCAGAATGACTAACATCTATTCACTGTATTGACTCAGGATGAGTCACTTTGTTTCTCCCCACCTCCCCAGCCCTATAACTGTGTCTATTGATAAAATGTGAAGATTACCTTCAGAAGGGAGCACTATTTTTAGACAAAAGTATTTAAATGCAATTATGTAGAATATTTAACCAGAGAGCATGACAGAGAGTATGTTGTTAAACGTTGTAAAACCAGTACTTGGAGTCTGAAAAACATTAACAAGAGTTCCGGTAAGGAAAAACAGGTTTTAGCAAAACATCCAAACGCGTCGGGATGAACATTAGGACAGAAAAAAAGGGGGGTCAGAGGTCAAGATGTGATGAGTCCACCCACGTCTGTCAATAGAGCAGCTTGTTTCAGGTTCTTTCATATCAGGTAACCGAGGCAGGCCTTTCTTCTTTTGTCTTGCTGCTTGTGAGTCAAACAAGCGCTGTAGTGAGTGCCTGTATTCAGGCCCCTTGCTTTTTCTGTGGGTCAGCTATTCTTAGGTGAGTTATTTTCAGCTTATGGCATTAGCCTGCTAAGATTAGGCGTCTGTGCGTTATCATTCCATCTCAGCATGCTCCTGATATAACAGCAGTTTGGAACAGATATTTATAAAAACTGTCTGTTTAATTTGTTCTTTCCACTGTTGAAGATATCGACCGACAGTGACTAACTTTATCTGTCTCGAGATTTTCTGCTCACTAGCGCTGCTTCTATTTCTACACTTTTGCTTTTTATTTCTATGCCCGCACAGCAGACACATCTTAATGTAGTTTTGAAGTGTTTGTTGTGTCAGGTAAATAACAAGTTTATTGTGTTTCAAGTGCAACTCTTGACATTTTATGCAGAGTCCTTCTGTGCTAGTACAAGTGGAGCAGCAAACTAAAGGGCATATAGACACTTTTCTGTTGATTAGACCTGTTGCATAAAAGGTAAAAATAAAAAAATAGCTATTCTTAGGTCAGGAAATCAAAATACCAAGCAAACTTCAAAAGAGATCTTATAATATAGACAACCTTTAGGTGCAGGTGCAAAACAAGTCTAAGTGAATGGGATTTAATGTTAACTTTGTGCTACTATGTATGAAAGCTGTAACATTTTCATACCAAAGATTGATTAAAAAGGCAAAAACTTTTCATTTTTGTCAATATGCTTTTAAGAAAACATAATGTGTATTATGGATGATGCATCGTTTTTCAACATTTCTATAGATTTTTATTGGTATTGATTTTTTAGGAGCAAATCTGATTAAAAGTTGAAGGACTTCCTGTTTATCATTCAACACTTTTGCTGGATTTTGTGACGTTTATTCAATTTGGTTTAAGTCTTCTACTATTCGTACCTTTCCTTTGAAACGCTTTGACTAAACGCCTGACAGGAGACTGTCGAGTCAAAGGCCTGTAGCGTCTGAACTCGCTTCTACTTGTTTGCCGAGTCTGAAAAGCGCAGCTTTGGGTTGGTTGCAGGAACAAGCCTGGGTCTTAAAAATAAAGACCTGTTTCCTGCTTTAGACGTACCAGCTGCTCAAAATAACAAGGCACTTAATGAGAGATCCAGCACCACATTGCAGTCCCAAGCATCAGCTTATTTTTTGCCCTCAAACATCTTCTGTATCTCTGTTTCTATTTATACAGGCAGACAGGAAATTTAGATCAGCGCACATGTCTGCTCCAACTAAAAGCTCACAGCTTCCATGCTTTACGGGTAATCAAATGTGGGTTTTTTTTCTTCTATTTTTTCCCACAGAATTGGAAAATCCTAATTTTTGTTAAAAAAAAAAGATAAACTAGGTTAATGCCTTGGAAACTGTTTGTATGCTAAATGGAGCAATATTTAAAATCACATTAGTTTTGCTAAATTCAATTAGTTTAATTGGAAAATATATATTATATAAGGAAAGATATGATATTGTAAACAAGATATTTGACATTGATGCATTATTATTGATAATAATAAACAAGTTTCATGTTACAACTTTGCATTAGAAAGTAAAATATGCTATTTAGATTCCAAAATTGCTCTTTTTGCCCAAAAAGTATTAAGGATTGTACTTTTTGTTAAATGAGTCCTTTATTTATTTTTATCAAAATATATGTTTCAGTCTGGACTTAAAGCTTCCTAGCTGGACTGTTTATACTTTGAGGTGAATTTTTACCATTTTGTATTCTTGGTTTCA
>NC_050527.1:10564318-10578752 GCF_002922805.2 Oryzias melastigma
AAAAAAAAAAAAAAAAAGTAATAAAAAGGGGAAGAGAAAAGAAGCAGCCATCGAGCATCTTAAATTAAGGCTGTGATTGTCACTCTAACCACCGCCACTGCTAATGAGAGGCAAATCGGTTATAGAAATAAACACTGTGAGGACACTGGTGGTGCAGCGCTGCAGTGGGAGTGTGGTCACAGGCAATGAGTCACCCTATCCCCCTTGGCAGGCCCTCTGCAGGGAGGAATCTGGGCACGGAGCGGGATGCGTGTTGCTCCCTTGTTCTAAAAACAAATTTGTTACCTGTCATTCATAAATCTTCTGTTTACCAGAGCCTGCAGATGTTATGGTGCTCTTTCCTGTAATTTCGAGGCCCGTCATTTTCACCCAGGACGAGATAGTTCTATCACGGTCACCATCACCAGCTGCACTGCAGGACTCTGGATGCACACACACCCCTCTGAGCGTTGAGAAAATGACACAAAAGTTACATAAATGTGACACTGCTTTTATTTTTGCCTGTGTTAAATTGAGCAGACAGCCTCTCAACTGTGACAGTCTTTCACACATTGTCTATATTAAGATTCTGCTCAGAAAAGCATTTATATTTAGCTTCAGTAACTAGTGGTTCCATATTCTCTGTTCCCTGTTTAGCCTTTAGATTTGAGTTTAAATGGTTTTAGACTCACCCGTTTGCTGTTATCTTACAAAAACATTACGTATTTTATGTTTAAAAAAAAAAAAAAAAAAGAGCTAATTTCTATTTTAATCAGCGATGAGAGTTTAGGTAGTATCATAGAAACTGTTTCCAGACGTTTTCATTTTTGTTTCAGTTCAATCCCTTTTGGTGCAGACCAGAAACTGTTCTATTTTTCTTCAAGGGCTATTTCAAACAAGCTTGGTTATCAAATATGACGTAAGCTTTCACACTTCTCCTCCTTCATCCCTTCATTTTCGAAGGTGGGTTCAGCTTGACATGCTGATCAAAGTGGATATTCTTAATGCCAATCAATGCCAGGGTGCTGAATGAAACATGATATTAATTAGATCTCACAGTGGGTTTTCTCCTGGGCAGGAGGTGATTTTAGCTTTATGTTTTTTTAAGGGGGTGGTGGAGCTATATTTGGATCCATTAGGTAAAAGTAGGCTGAGTCCTTTTGATGGTTCACAGGTTTAGGGCTTCTCCTCCGTCACAAAAGGCTTCTTTGTTGAGTTCTTTCAGGCGAAGATTAATATTCTGTGTCAGGAGAGAAGTTCCTGTTCCACAGGTGCCTGCTTGCTGCATCTGCAGAGTTGTTGCCCTCCTCTTTCATTTCAATGAAGCTGTTTTTAGAACACAGAGAAGAAAATCCTACCACAGGAGTCCCGTCTAGTTGTCTTCACTTTCCGAACATGTTTAAAGTCCCTCTCATCGCTTAGCTGTTGATTCTTTGCTGTGTCGGAGGGTTTTGTAACATTTCCTCTCCCGCCTATCTCTGCTGGGGACTCCTTTCTTATATAAGAGCTGAAAAGCTGATATATTAGCCAACATGTCACATTGCCACTGTAGGCAGTAAATGACATGCAGCGAGACTCAATATCTGCAGAATAGGGAGACTAAATTACGTCGCCAGCGTTGCCATGGCAGCGGCAAGTTAGGGTGGTGGATACTAGGGTGTGGGGGTTGTCACAGACCAGGATTGCGCCACTTGCTTTTATGTTTCTATTTATATTCATCGCCGCCGCCGCATACACATGGAACGAAAAACAGGCTGCCCGACAAAACAAACGGGAGCCGTGCAGCCTCACACAGGGAAGAGAGGGGCTCTGCTTCAGCTGATGAGGAGGACGAGGATGCTGGTCCTTTTGGCAGAACTTCTCATCACCGTTTTAGTGCAGTTTAGGTGTAGGTGCGTGACAGGACCACAGTCTGATAGGCTTCTAAAGAACAGGTGGTGTTGCAACATGTTCAATATTTGCTCTCCGAGATGTGACCCTTGTGAAGATTAAGGCTGCGAATGCACTCGATAAACCTCCCTGCAGCAACTGGAATTTTAAGTAGCTTTGAATATTTGTCAAGCTTCACAGAAGCAGTCTGGACGCAGGAAAAAAAAATCACCTCACTATTATCACAGTTGTTTCTCTTCCTTTGTGGAACATTTATTTGATTTTAGCACAAATTTACACCTATTTATCCCTAAACTCCTAATTCTTAAAGACCCACATTCATGAAAATTGTGTTTTCTGTGTTTTTAACATATCTGTGAAGCATTTTTCTCATGATGGAGGACATCTAGGAAATTATTTAAGGCTAAAATTGCATTTCTAGAATGCTAATTTATTCAATTTGTGTTGGATCAGATGAAAACCCACAGGTAGAAAAAGCTCCGGTTTGTGAGGCAGCAACTGTCATGGGCGGGGCAAAGTTTAAGTTCACATGCATCTAATAGCAGACAAATATATCCATTAACGTCTTTATTTTTTCATCTGAGCTGCCATCTGGCTTGATACCTCCGATATCACTCACCTTTTTTATATATTTTTTTGCTATGTTAATGCTAGCTTGGGGTTGTTATGGGCTATAAGCTAGCAGGAGAGAGTGTAAACAAAGGGTTGATGGGATATCAGGTGAGGCTAACTTGTTGACTCAGAGGTGAATTTCTAATAAGCTCCTGTTGTGTTACAGAAAACATGTCTTTAAAAAATGACATAGGCTTTTTGATGTTGGCTATAAACTGCAAAATCATAATTAAAAGACCACTGAGAACAATTTTACACTAGTAACAAAAATAGTTGGAGTGGGACTTTAAAGAAAAGTACATAATGAGGATGTCTCATTAAGTCAACTGGATGTCATAATGGGAGATTTGAAAGAAAAGATAATGACGATGAGGAAAATATTGAATAAGCACTAACAATCCTCCATGGAATAGAGCTGAAGTTACTTTGATGTCTGCAGTTTTGTCTTTGAATCAGGCGGAACAGTACGTAGAGGTCAAAAACACTTTGTTTTTGGCAAACTCTTGTAATAGTTCCTACCTTTGGGTACTCTGTTTGCAGCGTCTGCACTCAAGGACAGAGATGGAAAGATCACGGCTACAGGAGTTTACAAACACACGAGTTCCCAGCCGACTTTTTCTTAAATTATTTATGGCAGGAAGAGTTATCTGCTTGATGTTCCGGTGCAGACAGGGGAAGGGACTCCCTTTATTTATTTATGAAACAGCGGGAAGTCAGATTTCATGTTAAAACTTTTAATGACCTTTCCAACATTTCGTGCCACATGTCCATTGAGCCAAGCACATGCATATGCTGCCGCTCCCAGAAGATTTGGAAATGACGGCTGTGTTGCTGTTTGTTTTTGTTTGCTGTCATAATTGCTTCCTAAGGTTCTGGACGACAGATGCATGTTTACTCACAAGCACTGTACATGTATTTTTTTTCAACCCCACGTTCATTCTTTTATTTCTTTTTCTGCAGTTTAAAACTGAGTACGCTCATCCTTTCTGTCCTATTGCTTTGCCGCAATAGATATCAAACCAGACGTGCCATTGGCTGTGGAGCCCTTATCACCCTTGGACCTGCGCACAGACCTGAGGATGCTGGGGCCAGGCTCAGACCCCGGCCTGTGGGAGAGGCAGCTGCAGCAGGAGCTTCTCCTCATTCAGAAGCAGCAGCAAATCCAGAAACAGTTACTGATCAGCGAGTTCCAGAAGCAGCATGAGAAGTTGACCCGTCAGCACCAGGCCCAGCTCCAGGAGCATCTCAAGGTTAGTTTTGCTTTGAACAGTTGCATGAAAGTCTGCGCAGCACAAAAAGACAGACTGCAACACAGCATGGCACAGTGCAGATACAGTAAAAAACAAAAAGTGAATGTCAAGACAGCTTTGCACAGTGCAGCAGAAGAGAAACTATTCAGCAATGCTTAGTGTTTAGCAGCACAGCAGGAGAAAAATGTCAAAACTACCCATTAAAGCAAAGCAGAATGAGCCGCAGAACTTATCAGAAGTTGCTAAGCTTTTAGAATTACATTTGTCTTTTTTTGCTGATGTGCACTCTTAGCTTCAGCAGGAGCTGCAGGCCATGAAGCAGCAGCAGGAACTCGCAGAGAAGGAGCGGCGGCTGGAGCAGCAGCAACAGCAAAGCCATCAGGAGAAGGAGCAGGAGCGGCACAGGCGAGAGCAGCTCGTCTCCAGCCTGAGCCTGAGGGGCAAGGAGCGATCCCGAGAGAGTGAGAGCTCGATACCGCCATCATTTACCAAGTCCTACCCATAAAGAGCTGAACTTGAAAAAAATAGACATTAAAGCCTCGGGCAAAAACAAGCATGACATTCCACTTTTAAAACCACTTTTAATGGATAAGTGAAAATTATGCTTAATAGGACAGTCCTAATATACTGTAGGTTATTCTGTCTGAAAAGTATTTTCCCTGGACTGTTTTATCACCACAATAATTGGGTTTCAATTAAAATAGGGCAAAATGAAATATAACTGTTAGAATGTGAAATTAATCTTTGTATATAACTGATTTACTTGGTACTCATGAAATGCTGAAATATATTATATAATAAGCTGCAAGCTCTTAATGTGAAATAGCGTCTTTTATGTCAGCAGAAGATACGCTGACCGTACTTTAGAAGAAAGTTTTGACAATTATCAAATTTGCCTCAGTTGTTAGAAAAAAGAAGATGATGATTGCACTTTAGCAGTCCAGGAGACTGATGACATAAAGTGAAATTCAAGCTTTGGATTTATGCTCCAGCGCACTATAGAAATAGCTCCAGGTATAACATTACTGTTTCTTCCTTGTAGTTAATAATAGACAAGATATACGACTTTGTCAAGTCAGGTAATTTGAAACTGTTCTCTTCAGCTGTAACCATGAGATGGGGAAAAATGTTCCCGAAAGTATCACTTATGCAGAAACTAAATAGATTTCTTTCACCACTAGAGGGAAATCTTTGACCACAAGGAGCAAAAATCCTTTTACAATCCCTTTGTTCGCTCTGAAAAAAAAAAAAAAGTGAAGTGAATTTTTCTTTCTTGCAGAGAGTAAGCTTCTGAATTCCAGCTGTTTGTTGAATAAAAACCATTTTAGGCACCATGCAAGTATCTATGCTGCAGCATATTTAGGGTAACCCCCATCCCTTTGGTTCTGTCTTTTGGTCCCACAGGTGCAGTGGCCAGTACAGAAGTGAAGCAGAAACTCCAAGAGTTTCTGTTAAGTAAATCCGCCAAGGATCCAGTTATTAATGGAACTAATCATTCTTTTGTCCATCACCCAAAACTCTGGTACACGTGAGTGTTTTCTTATATTTTCAACCAAAAAAAGCCCCTCCCCAAAAATAAATGTCCTTTAAATCTTATGATATATATATATATATATATTTTTTTTATTTGTGTTCTCAGTTCCTCACACCACACATCACTGGACCAAAGCTCTCCACCTCTGGGTGGCACATCCCCGACCTGCCATTACACTCTGCCGTCACCCATAGAGAACAAGGATGACTTCCCCTTGAGGAAGACAGGTTAGTTCATTTCTTCACTCACCTGGCTTCAATACATTTAAATATGACCAATTTCTATATAGTTGGTTAACAACACATTCTCACTTTCAACTAGTCACATATTGACGTTTGGTAAAGGACCCCTCCACGTCACTTTTTGGCACTTTGCGTGTCCCAACTCATTGTTTTTTGACGTGCCGGCTGTTCCCAGTAAATCACAGGTCCACAACCTTCACGTCGTGAACTGGAACCAGTCTAGAATCCGGATATGGAGTGCAACGGTACCCTAACCCGGCACCAGTTTGCATCCTGTACCGCGTCTGGTACTGCGTCCAGTGCTGGGTTAGCAAACTGGTTGCTGGGTTAACAACTGGTTTGCGTCCAATATCGTTTCTGGCACCGGTTCGGGCTTGGTACGCATCTGGTATCGCATCCTGTACCCCATCTGGTACCACATCCAGTACTGCATCTGGTACCGCATCCGGTACCGTATCCAGTTCTGGGTTAGGGTACCAGTACCAGCCGCGTCCCGAGCACGTGTCCGCGTGGTTGTGGATCCATGATTTACTGGGAACAGCCAGAACATCAAAAAACGATGAGTTGGGGACACCCAAAGCGTCAAAAAGTGACGTGGAGGGTCCTCAACTAAGCGTCAATATGTGACCATTAAAGAGTCAGAATGTTTTCGCTGAAATTCTTCAAGATTTTCTACTTTACAAACAGATCATTAATACCAAAAAGTGTCTTTTTTGAGTCTATTGACGACCCTGATGGGATATTTCCTGAGGGTCGCCGATGACCTGCTAATAACATCAGTCAGGCTCATTATGACCCCTGCCCCCTCCTCTTTCCCCAGGGCTCAACACAAATCTTAAAGCGGTGGCGCACAGATGACCTAAAAGTTATCCCTTTTTATATATTTCTAAAAAATAAAAGAAAAACATGAGGAAAAATAATATAATTTTACTTCACAGATTCAAATGTATCACTTGAGCTAAATTATGATTAGAAGAGAATCCCCTTTATCCCTGTGTTATAATAATAATATACTTCGGTTCAATCAGTTCTTTTAAACAGTTAGGGGTTAATTGGGTGAATTTAGGCACATTAATCCCTCCTGACTTTGTGGGCTTTAAAACAGGTTTGAATATGGGTTCCCACCAAAAAGCAGCTCAGGTTTGTTGTTTTAGGTTTGAGAAACCCTGTGGGAACGACTGTGTAAGTAGGAATAATTCCTGCCTCTCTTTTTAGCACAAGCACGAACGTTTGCCAAGGTTAAAGCTTAATTTTTCTGAGGTCACCAAATTATATTCGGTTTTTTTTTTCCTCTCCCGTGTCTCTTTTAATTACATTGGAAAACAATATTATGCTTGTTGAGTTGGTGAACTACAGGCCTGTCGTTCTGCGTGTATACACGAGCTGGAGATCAAACACAATTATCTCTTGTAAAATGGAGTCACAGAATGACAAGAAAAAATATCTGAAAGGTAGATGAAAGGTTTCAAAGATTTTTCTTTTTTTTTGAATACTGTTGTATTCACTTTGATCCTTGGAAAAGTCAGAACAGAGGAATACCCCGTTAAGGTTTTTATCTTTGGGAAATACCTTCAGATCTACCGAGGACTGTTTTCAGAAATAACAGGGAGGCGGTTAAAGGTAGATTTATTTAGTTTTCAGTCTAAACACAACAAAGCAGGTTTAAACAAGTATGAGAAAATAACATTGCAGCCTGACCGCTGTGCTGACAAATGCTTTCATAAATATCCCCTATTTTTCAGTGCCCTGCTCCCCAGCTCTCACTGAATTTCACTTACTTTTTGGATTCCTAAATCTATATGTGGTCATTTCCTGCTCAGGCATTCATCCCCCACTTCCCGTCTGTCTTCAGTTAAGTCCTCTGAGAGTTTGGCATGCAAAGTGCAAGCACAAAGGTAGTTGTGTTCCCTGGGCCACTGGCTGTCACTGATAACTGATTGGCAGGTGTAGCTGACTTAAGGACCGGCACAAGCAGGATGAAACTCCACAGAGCTGTTTGTTTAAGAAAGATAGCCCTTTCAAAACAGTGTAGAGGGGACTGAAATGCTCCAAGTCAGACACCCTACTGCTGTGTTTGGCTAAAATACCAAACGCAATTCTTTCTTTCTTGACATTGAGGTTAGGGTTCCATGTAAAGCATCCTAAAAGGTCTGTATATCTTTTAAAATTGAGAGCTAGAAACAGTCTGCTGCTCATTTTTTGCTGTTTATTTTAGTAAGTTAAATGAAATGTCAGACTTTGCCATCCAGTATATATATATATACATTTATATGTGATGTCCTCATCTCTGCGGTTCAGAAAAACACAAATAGGCTGTCATGTGCAGACCATGTCCACTCAGTATGTATTCTCCTTTTTTTTCCAATTCCCGATCCTGACTTGAGTCAAAGGCCCACTCGCAGTCTGTGGCAAGAATAGTTGAGGCTTAGCAGAAAGAAGTGCGACACCCTCCCTGGTTTTGACCCAGTTATTAAACATGTCTATTCAGCAGGTGCAGGGGGAGATATTTTCAGGTGCAGTCATGTGAAAAAGAAAGTGCACCTTCTTTCGTTTCTGAGGTTTTAAATATCAAGACCTAAAATAGTCGGCAGTGCTTACCGCATTTTCAAAGTTAGATGAAAACAAGTTTAGGTGAGCAACAACACATGACATATTATATCATGTCATTACCCACTTACAGTGATATTCTTAAACACAGAAGTGGAGCGTGACAAACACGGGGCAGTTTTTATGGGGCTCAGTGAAAGCATTGAAATGAAGAGTAGAAAAAACAAAATGCAAGGGATGCTATAAGTGCAAGTTTTTACAACTTTATGAGCATTTAGTGGTTTAAGTTCATGTTCTTGTGGCAATTTTCTGATAAATTAAACTCAAAATTTTATTTCTGAGTTTTATTTATTCAAATTGTTGCAACTGGGTAGTAAGGGGGAGCGGGGTTGATCCATCCACAACTATCCCGCCCAGAACTTAGAGCAGAATGTATAATGAATTACTGCTGCTCTGCAGAAACTATGTCCCAGAAAATTACAGTTTTTTGGGTTTTTCTTTTGGCTAAAAATCATAGTTAAAAGACCGCTTTTACAATAGATCAAAAGACAATTGGAGTAGAACTTTAATAACATTTGGAAGGACATTTACAGTAATTTCTTAAAAAAAAATTTAAGGTCAAGTCAGCAATACTTAAAGTTCTTCATTTTATAGGGGAAAAGAAATTATTCACGTCAAGACAACAACCAGTCTTTCCATGAGAGGATATTTTCAAAAAATCTGAAAACTAGAAATTAATACACTGACTCATAATCTCTCAAAAGTATGGAAGTCCATTAGTATGCTTGTGCAAAAGAGATGAGAAAAGAAAAACGAATTTTAATTTTTGAGAAGTTGCCAAAGCACATCAATGTTTAGATCCAGATGACTCAAATATCCCACACATGTAAAGAAAACAAAAGACTAAGAAGCTCTGACAGAAAAAAAAACAAAAGATGGAAGCATGTCAATAACCAGACATACCATGGGTTTGACCCTCTAACATAGCACAACTAGAAACAAAGCCTGAGAAACTTAACTCCAAGTAATTTCAAGCTCAAACAAGAAACAATGTTGGTCAAATGAATGAGTTCAAGCAGCTAGAGTTGTCCGGTAGGAAAGGCCTCTGACGTCTTTAAAATGGCAGGTCAGCCAATCAGGCTGCTGGAAAAAAGGGAAAAAGAAGGTTGCATTCATTCATAAAACTCAAGCCATGCACACCCACACATTAGTGTTCTATGCAAATGCTATACATGCAGTGGTGCGTATGTGTGCCGGCTGGATTAGTAAAGATGTCTAATCCCAGTAAAATGTGACAAGGCATTGTGTAGGGGAAAAGACAAACACCAAAGACATTCCTTAGTCACAACAGACCTTATGGGTGGATACAGGCTGTCTATGGGTAAAAATGGTCACATTTGTGTGAGGCACGTAGGTGGCCTGCATAATATTTTAAGATAGTAAGCAACTTGGTGAAGACGTAAGGCGAAAGTGTTCATGAACATTTTTTCTGGGATGCTGCAGGCGACAGGTTGTAGTGAACACTTAATCAAAACATAAAAGAGTACAGTAAGGAATGGGGAAGTAATAAAGATTTTCATTTTTTTTGACCATGTAACACTGTGTACTATTAATAGTCTCATTATTTCACTAATACATTTTACAGTATGTGAACTGTATCAGATTAATATGAATATATTCAAAACATATAGTAGATTCTTAATGTATTTCTAAATGAATGTGTAAACTCAAAATTGAATTGGATCAAACTGAATTGAGTGGATCGAAAGAATCGAAAAAAATCTGAATCGAATAAATCTAGGCTCTAGTGAATCGAATCAAATCGATTTTGGAAATTATTATCGATACCCAACCCCAATCCTTACAAAGACCTACCACACATACGACAATGGTACGTTCCGTTTCTATGACGTCACTTAAGGTGGGAGCCACAAGACACAGATGCAACCACTCCTCTCTACAACAACCCAAAACTCACACCCGAATGGGTTGTATGGTGGCATTGGGCATAAAGCATGGTGGTGGAAGGATGATGATCTGGTTTTCTTCTCAGTTAAATTGCTTAAAAAATTGGAGTTGCTAACTTAACCATCAACTCTTTTGTCCATCATCTTTCTGCCTATCAGGATTGTCACCCCGTTTAATTAATAAATTCTTTTCGTTATAAGGCAGCATCCACTTCCACAAAACTATTTTACTAAAAGCCCAGCAGGTGTCTTTAAAATCTAATAATAAACCTTAGCCTTTCTAACAGCATCTGCTCATTTCTGGATGTAACCCAAATTGAGACTGATTTATGACTGCGGCACATCGCCGGCATTAGCACATGTAACGCGTGTATTCAAGTCGCCGCAGAACAAGTTACCCAGGTGTGCAGTGGATGTGCTTTGCAGCAGCCATCTTTGCCTCCTGTTGCACCGTGCACCAGGGCTTTTTCTTTTCCCGTGGAGACATGTGAGAAAGTGTTTGTTCCTGCGCTGCTGTCTGGCGTTCCTGTGGCGACCAATTGGGATGCGTAGTTTGGTGGCAGCAGAGTGTAAAAATAGAAAGCAATCAAGGCAGTAGGGCGTGAAGCGAATTCATACGACTCCCAACAGCGCTTTCTCTCCATTTATCTCTCTTACCTCCTTTCTTCCTCCCTCGCTGTCTTTCGTTCTACCTCACACCCACAGGATTAGAGGTCTGTGCCACGTATTAGGGAAGATGGTTTTGATGCTTTTGACAAAAGCCAGAAATAGCAGCGAAGAGCCCGCTCTCCTAACCGTGCCCCCTCTCCTCCTCCCCGCAGCGAGGCAGCGTCATAGCTGCACTTTCCTATGCATGCTCGGATGTTATGGCGACTGCGAAAGGCCTATTAAATTATTGATCACAAATAAATAATTGACACAGGTTGGCTATTGTGTAACAGAGGGTTTACATAACTTCAACAGAGCTTTGTGCTTTTGCTCTCACTCAGAAGATGAGCTCATCTTTTCTGTTTGGTTATTCAAGAGTGTAAACTCACCTGTGGGGTTCCGTGTGCAAAGGCTGATGGGAATTCTGCTGTGTTTGAGATTATGAGTGAGTCACAGTGACCAGACAAGGTCACGGTTCAATGAACTGGCCAAAATATATATTTAGCTGCTCTCACATGTCTGACTATTCATTCACTAACAGTACTTGTTAGGCTTTTGGTTACAAAGTTCCTTAATTGTGCAACACGGACAAAAAACTGTTTTGGAAGCTATTTTTTTTCTTTTATTAGAAATTGCTGGAGGAAAATAAGAAATAATTGACCTTATTTACAGTTTTGTTAAAGACCCACCCCAATGACAATCTTTTTTGTGTGTGTTTTTAACATATTCTTGTGGCATTTTGTTGTGATAGTGGACAAATATAAAGAATTAAGCTTAACATTAAATTTATGAATATTTATTTATAGTAAATCAGGAGCAGATGCAAAAATGCCATTGTAGGTGGGATGTAGAACCTACAATGGCAAGTCACAAGGTCTCTGCTAGGTCCCTGCTTCTAATGTATCCCCTTGTACACAGCTAGATCCATGTGTATCTTCATTTTTCTTGTCCAAGCTGGTATCTGACTCAAAACTGTATGTCTGGATAGCTCAAATATTGCTCAACATTTTTGTTGCACCTCTAATGTTAGGTTGGGTTTGTAAGATAGCAGGAGCAGATCGGTGATGGGAAGTAGGGGTGGACTTACTCCAGACCAGCGGTCCCATCCACAACTCTGTACTACATTTCCAGTAATCTTCTGCCACTCTGGAGAAACTATGTACTAGAAAATGATAACAAAAAAATATTTTTCCTAAAAATTGCACAGTTATGGTTAATAGACCACTGGGGGCAACCTGGAAAAATCGGAGATGATCACAAAATCTGTGGTGGTAAAGATTAAATTCAATTAGTTTAAGGGTAAAAAATGCTAGCTTTTCTCTTACAAAAGAAAAATAATAATAAAAAAAACAGACTCAAACAGACTACATGCCTTGTTGGTTGGTAAACAAGTTCAAAGTCTTAAAATCAACCCCCTAGATATTTGACAAATGTTGTGGATGATCCTTTAGTATGGTAGTGGGTCAGCACTCAGGACTGTTTTTGTAAATCTGGATCATTTCAGGTCAGCCGTGTGTGAGACTGCAGCAGAATGTTCATATTTGGGTATCTCTGGTTTGCATTAGGGGCAGGGGGTGAGGAGAAGGCCTGAAACATCTGCCATGTTTTTGTGTTAGTTTAACTGTTGCTACTGTATCAGGCTGTGGTCACCAGGGCGGCAGGTAGCGGACTATTTCACTTACAGCCTGTGTGTTGCTTAAAGTAATTTGGTCCAGATGATGTGGAAATGGGCCCAATCCTGACTCCTTTAATTTATCTGAAACCTTCTTCTAAATCACAGCTCAATTTCTTTTTGTTTCTCCATATATTACAATAATCCAATTTCAAAGTGTTTTTTAGCCCAATTCATGCAATTGTGACATTTGTCCATCAATTGGAAGTCTATGTTTTGTGAGCAAACATATTTATTCCTTACTTTTAGCGTCTGAGCCGAACCTGAAGTTGCGATCCAGACTGAAGCAGAAGGTGGCAGAGAGGAGAAGCAGCCCGATGCTAAAGAGACGAGATGGAAACATTATGACCCCTTACAAAAAGAGGGCTCTGGAGCTAATGGGTATGCATTTATTTTCTTTTTCCTAAAAACAAATGTCATGATAAATTTGAACTAGTTTCTGGAAAAAAAAAGTTTACAAATGAAGTAAGCCTACATAAAATATAAGTCAGCATTTTTAGCCAATTTGCAATTTACTGGAATACATTAAAGTATTCATTTTCACAAAAAGTGTTTAAAAAAGCTGTTCAGGAAGCCATCATCATTCACATTTTTGTCGAGCTCTTAGTCAAGGCAGTTCCATGTGTTTAGAATACAGGCACGCAATCGTCATCCAACTTCTTGATGTTTCATAGACTCTGCGGCGACCAACAGTGCCCCTGGGTCTGGCCCCAGCTCTCCCATTGGGGCTTCCAGTGCCTTGGGGACTGAAAATGGACCCTCCTCACTGCCTACTACTACAAAAACGGAGGTATGCTTAAAAATGATCCATTTTATTACATAAAAGTATCACAAATTGTGGTATATAATAAGTGGATCCCTTTTTTGTTTTAGATTGAAGCTAACATTTTACTTCTTAGATCATTTCTTAACTTACAGATGTGCTGCAACATTTGATAAATATTTTTTAAAAAACTGCAAAAAAAAAACCAAAAAAAAAGGAGAAAAGACCATCTTGGGTGTGGGCTTTTTGTTGTTATTTCTGTCACTGCTTTTCTTCCCCGACTTGTTTTGAGGCGGTTCCCAGTAGATTCACGGCTGAGTTACTGACCATAACTCGTCTTACTTGAGCTCACAAAGCGGACTATTATAGAATGCGGCAGCTATGACACATCTTTGAACAATCTCAACAGAGCAGCTGTGTTTTCTTTGACCATCCCTGTTTACTCTCCCTGGGACCTCTAGTGACACGGGGAAGGGAGGGACACCCTGACACCGGGCTGTAGGTTGCAGCTTAGGGAGAAAGACTGCAGATTTTAATTGATATCCCAGGCACTGGTAGCCAAAGACACCCACATGCTAACAACATAAACACAGCCTTGCTATTGTATTGGCCCAAGCTGAGACTCTCATGACAGTCATTGGTTGACTGTGGGGCTGCTCGTGGACCCCATGCCTGTTGCAAAAGCAAAGCGTGTTTGTGCACCGTTACATTAGGTATCCTTTTTCAGAGGGAACGGGTCCCTTGGGACAAATATGGGCCGGATATCCACACACAGGTCACTGAGTACTGGTCGGGGTTGGAAGGATAAACATGGCTGTTCCAAAACCACATGCTGGTCCGCTGCTCTGCTGGGTACAGGAAGTAAGCCCCAGTGCTGATGTTCTCTGAGAGTAGCCTGAGGGTGGGGACTGTGCAGTGCAAACAGGCAGTAGGCCGACTGGGGACTGAAAAAGTGAAGATGGAGCAAGGGATTGAAGAATGTTTGGGTTTTTAAGTTGTCATATTAGTACAATTTAGCTGCTGCTTTCTTTGAAATTGTTGAGATTGTGCACTGTGTGAGCCCAAATCTCTCCTTTCTGTCCCTTCATTCAGAGATGGCCCTCCCAGCCCAGATTATTCCGACCTGAAGGCTCCATGTCCATGCTCAGCCTGTACACATCTCCGTCTTTACCCAACATCTCCTTTGGGCTTTCTAATGCATCCTCCTCCATTAGCGTGAGTATTAGTTTTATGCTGATATTTGAATATGAAATGTTGCTTTTTACAGCCCTGCAGACGTTCCGACAACGTGAGGCTTTCCTCTCAGCGCACAAAGCTCACCATCATTCTC
>NC_050527.1:10578913-10589738 GCF_002922805.2 Oryzias melastigma
AGACGTTCTGACAACGTGAGGTTTTCCTCTCAGCGCACAAAGCTCACCATCATTCTCTGCTTGACTTCTCTTGTGACCGCAGGGTCCTGACCTGTGGCCCCTGATGATTTTATTGACCCTAGATAAATATTGTTCTGCAGTGTCTTGTGTCAAGCAAGCTCTTATCCTCCCCTATTACCTCATTTATCACTGCTTTTAAAAAGTCCAAGTACACTTGTGTGCAGCCCCCGATAACAAAGCACATGATATATCATCTTTGGACTCCGTGGCACATTCCATAGAGTCTTGTTTTGAGCTTCTAGCCACTGATGAGCTCTAATTTCTTGATTTTATTTCTGGTCTTTTACAATATTTTTTTTTTCTAATGTTTTATATTTAAAAAGTAAAAATCACTTTATTTTCCTTTTTTCAGGCTGCTATAGGGTTGAAAGATAGATCCACTGAAATCAAGCACGGGCTGCCAGGGCATCTGCTGGGCCCTGTGCCCCTTCACACAGCTCTGGAGTCTAAGGTGAGCCCCAGTCACCAGGCTCTCCTCCAACACCTCCTGCAGAAAGAGCAAATGCGCCAGCAAAAGATCATCTCATCCGGTAAGATTTGAGCGTTTTTCTGGTGCAACATTTTAGAAAAAGCTGTTAACTACAAAACCATAACATTTATTTGTTCGTTTTAAGGTCAAAGCTCCATGTCACCCCACCCTCAGTCTCCTCTGGCTATGAAGGATCGCCCCTCCAGCAGTAGGCCTAAACTACCAAAACACAGACCTTTGAACAGAACCCAGTCGGCGCCGCTGCCTCAGAACACATTGGCCCAACTAGTCATCCAGCAGCAACACCAGCACTTCCTGGAGAAGCAGAAACAGTACCAGCAGCAAGTTCACATAAATAAGGTAAAACCCGGAACATTAACATTCATGCACAGAGGTCAGGTTAGAATTTCAAATGGCTTTTTACAACTGGCTGCATTACTTTTTAGGTCTCAGGAGGTCTGATTTTACTGCAGGGAGTGTGATTTAATCATTTTAAGTACACAAATGCCAACCTATATTTAGCCCTTTGAAAAAGCATGTGGGTCAGCTCAACTTTAGAGACCTGGGTCACAGTCTGTTCTTCTGTGAAATCCTGCTGTTGTTTCTACAAACCAAAGAACTTCTGCTTGACTTCAGATAGAGAAAAAAAATCCTTCCTCTGTTCTAATTCTGTTATCATAGCTCAAGGCATCAGCACTCTTCTTTTTGCTAACTCTGGGAAATTCAATTCATCTAACTGGAAATGAAGAAAAAAAAGAAATCCTCTAGAATGCACTTTGTCCCTCTGTGGCAATATTTGTGTTTCTGTAAGCTGGCGGAGGTGACCTGGCTATAAACAGACTGACATTATTCTACTGAGCGACGTGTGCGAGGTGGTGGATGCAGTGAAAGGCGGCATTGTGTGAGCCCAAGAACTAAAACGTCCTGATATTGAGCGCTGAAGAGATTCTTGAGAAGCTCGTATTTAGAAGCAATAAAGCTCAATGAGTTCCTGTTTTTGACAAACTGAAACTTCTCGGAACTAGAAACATAGTTTTGATTTTAACCCTAATATGGTCAGCTTGTATTTCCCAGGGTTCTACTGGATAACTGATCGATTTGAAATGAATAATGACATCTGTCTGAGAAACACATCAACAGGGCCTTGCTCTGATCATTCAGGCCAATGAGATTGCGAGTAAAGCCTCTTTAAGTGGAAGTTATAAATGGCCACTAATCAGGGATAAGCCCTCAGTCTTTATTGAGATGGAGCTCTGAAACATTGCCCTAATTAATTTCCTCAGAGTAGCTTTTCCATGGTTGTTTTTAAACATCCTTCCAGCTTTTTTTTCCTCTTACAGAGACAGTTGAGGACACTAATGGAAATTTACAACAGCTTAAGGATTTCAGAGGCAGTTAAAGAGTTTACCAATGTCAAACTAAAGAAGCTAATTCCTATGGCCTCTGCTTGTTTATTGTGATATTTATATCAAGCCGGCATCCTGATCTTAATTTATCTGGTTTTCCACTGACAAGAGCACACTCTGGGATGGTTGTTTTTGGAGCCTCCTTGTGGACAAATGGTCGTAGTATTTCTCCTAACTGTTGTTTTCTGGCAACTATTGAAGATCCACTCAAATGAATATTGGGTTTTTGGTGTTTTTGACATATTCTTGAAGCATTTTTTGTCATGATGGAGGACATATATGGAGATAATTAAGATAAAAATTGTGTTTCTTTATTTAAATCGTGGTAAATCAGGAGCAGACAAAAAAAATGCAGTCTGAAAAAGCTTGTAGTTGTTATGCACAAAATACTTATACATCAATTTCTTCTACTCACTCAATGGTGGATTAAGAAGGACCTCTGGACTTTAAACAAATGTCTTTGGGCTAGAGGAGTAACCCAGAGGAACCCACAGAATCTTGGGGAGAACTTACAAACTCCTCACAGAAACGTCATTGCTGTGGTTTTTACTGTAAACTTTCTTATTTCTTATCGTGAGGAAAACCTCAACTTTATAATGTCTGGTTTTCTTATATTGAGTTAATATTATTAAATAGACCACTGGAGGAAAGTATAGCAGAAATGTAGTCTTTGGTCATTTCGGGTAAAGATGAGTTCTGATTTACCACTTTTATTTAAATAAACCCAATAAGAAAGAAAAACAACAGCAATGGAAAATAATGTGGGAAAGTCCCTTTTAAATAAATTCACTGAAATTTAATTTACACTGAAAAATCCAGACACAATGGAGGGGCACTGTCATACCTCTGTAATCAGTAATGCTACACCGAAGTAACTGTAAGCCCCCCCCCCCAAAAAAAAAACATATTTGTGCAAGACATTCAAAAATCCTATTCAATTCGACATTGATGGGCATAAAAAGGCAGTGGATGTGCAAATATTTCTCCAGTAAAACAAAACTGTAAGCTAAACCACTAAAAATAATTACGCCTTTTTTCCTACTGAATCCATAAATTTACTTGCTGCATCTATTTGAATAAATATGTTAAAGTTGAAGCTAAAAATGATTATTTTTTGCTTATATCTGTTTCATAAAGGCTCTAACATACCAGCAAAACAGGCGAACTAACTAGCTTCATCTATTATTATGTAGATTGGATTTGATTAATCTAATGATCACTGCCTTCAGAGTGTCAAAACTAATTGGAAGCCTTTGTGTTTTGCAGCTGTTATCCAAGTCCATTGAGCAGTTACGTCAGCCCAGTGCACATCTTCAGGAATCAGAGGAGGAGCTGGAGGATCAGCAGCAGCACAGAGATGAGATGGAGAGCATGCAAGAGGACGCGCTGCCCCCTGGAGGAGTCATCCGGAAGCACACGCTGAGCAGCAGCAGCGGCTCTAGCGGCGAGATGCCAGACGCTCCCTGTGGGGTCATCAAGGTCAAGGAGGAGCCCATTGATAGCGAGGATGAAGCTCTGACCAATCAGCGCTTGGAGTCGGAGCAGAGCACCTATCTCCACCAGGTCAAAGGAAGACTGGTGATAAGAGCCATGATCTGAAGCAGGGATGAGCACGAGATCGTCCACTTTCAGCGTTCACAAACGTGCACAACTACACACGTGCACACAAAGCAGGCGTTGCACAGTAGGCCAGCTCTTTCTGTCGAAACATGTTAGCTCTTTTCACTCCGCTGTAGACTCACTCATCCTACACTCTTAAGACTGTTTGTGATCTTGTGTAGTGGTCTCTGTAAAATATGTAAGTTTGACTTGTGTACATATGAACGACGTTTAGACCATTCTTTTTAAGAGCTGCTTCAGTCTTCTCAGGTTTGCTGGTTCTGACAAAAAAGTTGTACATTTACTGTGGATTAAGCGACAAAGAGGATTTTTAGAGGGAAGCTAAAGCAGGTGTTTGGTTTCAAAGAGCCTCCTTATATTCCCATTATGTACATTTTTTCCATAAAATCTTTGAATGCTCCTCTACTCATTTAACGACTGAAAGATATATATTAGTAAGTCCTTGTAGTGTGTTGAAAATCCGCACTACATATGACGATGCTCAGCAGGTTAAAGGGTTTCTGAGCGAAACATCTGCCTCAGAGAGAATGTATTCTTAAATCCTCAGAAAAGGATCCTCCCACAGGGCAGTCTTAGGAGTGATATTACCACTGAAATATGGTCCGCTGCTCATATTGCAATTTGAATGATAAAGCACAAAATCCCTCCTTGGGTGTGCAGGCATCTCCCAACACATCTCCCAGCCTCCGTGTCTCTGTCTGTAAGCGGTCCCAGAGCCAGAGCCCTGAGTTCAGCTGAGCTCTCCTCCCTCTGGGTCCAAATCAAAGCTCCACAGAGTTCCTGCCCAGCTTTCAGCAGAAGAGCCAGACTGAGCGAAAAGAGAGAGAAGGAGAGAAGGTCGGGCAGGAAATGCCTTTTAGAAGCCAGGAGTTGGAGTGATTCATGTGCGCAGGAATGTTGAGAGAGGAGGACGTAGGGCTGGAGGAGTCCAAGGGGCCAGGCTTGAGAATTGATTTACTGTCAAGGCGAATTACAAAGTGAGTGGGGATATGGTTAAGGGAGTCCTTTTTAAAGGGAATCGCTTCCTTCGTATTCCCTAGTGGCATGCTTACCTCAACATGCAGGTTTGATGTTACTTAAAAAAAGGAAAAAACCTAGACCTTACTTCTACATTTTATTAATTTTTTTTTTCTTTTTTGGTGATTTTGGTTTTTTTTTTCCCCAGGAAGTGCCCATGGCGACATGTATAGTCTGTCTGCAAGAGATCAATCAAATGTATTGCATAGTTGTAAACCTTCCTGTTTCATTTGTGGTGTCAATTCAATGTAAAAAAAAAAAGAAAAAAGAGGTTAATGTAAGGTTTTGTGTATGCATTCATGTGAAAAGCTAAATTGTTTGTCTTATACTGTACAGTCAAATCGTCCAGTTCTAGTGTTTTTAGTGTAAGTAAACACAATCAGAACAATGTGAGTCTTGTTCTCTTGCCCCTTTGATTTGGTTGTAATGAGAACCCCTTTGCTGCCAGTGGGGGGTGGAGGTGGGGGGATTGGGGGGGTGGTGGTTGTGGTTTGTTCATAGCAGTTTGCTTTTTCTTCTCTTTGTTGCCTTGCGTGATAAAAATCTCCTTTTTTTTATAAAAAAGAAAAAAAAAAGAAAACAACAACAACAAAAAAATAAAGTTAAATTACCTCCGATGTTCCTGCACCTTTGATTGTGTTTTCCCGTCTTCTTCCATTTGCAATAAAGAAGAAAAGCTATTTCTCCCGACGTTTAAACGAGCTTGTAAAAATTCTTCTTTTTAGGTCAAAAGTTGCCTTTCTTGATCATTTTAAATAAACGTTTCAAATGAACTGCTTAAATCATTAGAGCAAGTCGTTTTTCCCACAACAGTTTCCACACAAACCCAGCTGTTTGTTTTCAGCAGATCAGGGGATCTGTGTGTAACCTTTTAAAGGGAGCTTTAGGGATTTTCAAGACGTCTTTGATGTGAACAAGCGAGGCTCGGTGTGGCACTGTGATAAGGTGAGCGGGTGATATATTACTTGTGTGAACACTTTCAAAACCAAGCTTGAACAATTTCACAGTCAGCTTAGTTCATGGGATCGGCTTGAGTTTTCACACACGGAAAAATAGAGAAATTCACTCTTGATGTAATGTTGCTTTTTTTGGAAAATATCTTCTTAATCATGCAAAAATTAAAAATCTGGTAGCTCCTTTCGCTCCAAACCTTTAACTACTGAACTATGCTGAAAGAATACCCTAAATCTTAAAGAGGCTGCTCGTTCCTGGAACTTTCATGAGAGCTTTTAAAGCGTTTTCACAAAGGTGTAGAGTTACCTCACATTAGGAAGCATTTCACTTGTATTAGACGTTCTTAAGTTGGTTCCATCTGTCCTGAGCTTTAGGCTCTTGTGATTTTTAAAGAGCTTTTACACACACACACACAAAACTAAACCAAAGCTCCATCTACACCGCCCCACCTCCTCATCTGCCCACAGAGCCAGTTGTCAAAGCAAACAAGCAATTTTTAAGCTCTAAGGTGGTAAGAAAGATCTGAGCAAACCAATTTTATCTAAGCAGAATAGACTTCACATTTTTATTGCCAAATGCTACAAAAATTAGTATTTTTACTGCTTTTTCTGTTAAGGATGATGATAGCTCATAAATTAAAGATTTTAAAAGAAAAAGGACGTTTGCCAAACCAGGAAACAAAATTCATAGGAGCTCAATCGATACTGTAGTCAGGATATCAAAGCACCAGAGATAAAAATGACTTTAACATACAAGATGAACAGTAGAAATTAACTTTTTATTACTTTTTTGGTCATTTTTTTCATCCTCAGAGTAAAACCTTTCATCAAAATGACTGAGTGTACAGATTCCCTGCTGTGATTTGAAAGACATTACACATCACGTTCACATGCATCACAAGAGAGTGGCCTAGGTTTTGCTGAACCCGAATGACGTCAAGTCAAAGGTTTCATACAGAAATCTGAGCTTTAGAGATCACATAGAAGTCTCACAACGGATAAACTTTAAGCTCTGTGTTTCCAAATGTACTCAGAAGTAAATCAGTTAACTAAAACGTTCCTAATCATATATTAAAAGTCATTTAATTCATTCATAAAGTATCACTGATGTTTAAAGTTAAACAATACTGTCAACTATTTAGTTCAGTAATATTCAATGTGCATGCTATATATTAATGAGACTGTGCATACACAAGAAAGTGACAATCATTACACTGCCTGTGCCTTCTATTTATGTGATTTTCCTTGCCTTCATGTCTGTGTCACTATTTTGCAACATACTGTTTAATCCAGGACTCCTTGTAATTTAGCATCAGTTTAAATGACAAAAACACATTGAATAATATTGTTTTAAAGAACTGAGATTACATTCAGGCATTACAAGGATTAAACCTGATTTGAATGATTAATTGAAAAGAAGAAATTCCACAAAGAATGCAAAGAGTTGATTTGTACAAAGCAGATGCCATATAGTTGTCAATCAAATACCGTACAGTTGGCATTCTTGGCCTTTTATACTTCCATAAACTGACTCTGAATAGTGGACTCATTAAAAAAAACATGTTTTATATTTTATAACATACCAACTGGATTAAGTTCCTTGTATTTTCTGAGGCAAAAGAGTGGATTTAACATGGCAACCGTATTATCTATCCATTTTCTAAACCATCTTTTTCAGAGTCCCTGGGTTGCTGGAGCCTATTCCAGCTGTTGTTGGGTGAAGGCAGAGTTGAACAGGTTGACTTATTTCATTGTTAAGGTTAATAGCTTTTTGCATCTTATTTTTCTTCAACAAGCATTTATTTAATTTACCAAAAATTAATAAATAAATAAATAAAACACATTAAACTCATACCTGACTTTCTTGTATACACAACTTTACACACAAATCTGCAAAAACCTTGTTGCCTCTGGTCTGTTGTGTTGTTTTGACATCATAGCTTTGTTTTAATACAGTTTTTACCTTTTTAAATAAAACTTTTTACATGCAAGAGTTTTTGTGATTTATTCAGATCTCATATAAATTTTGATGTGTAAATGACCATATTTTCTATGTTTCTCCCTCACATTTCTTCAGCTGCTGATGCATGTCTGCCCTGACTCTCTGTGATTTCTGAGAAAACACCCTGGAAAGCTTTTTGCTCCAAATACAAATGGTACGCTGGAGCCAGAACAAACCATGGTGCAGACACCAAAAGCTTTACAGAATGGACAACATTTCTCTAAACTCCAACAGCGAGAACATTCACTCTTTGCTTTTTGCTCTCTGAGGAGTCAGAGACTAAAAAATAAAGGACATGATAATAGTTATGTATCTAGAGCTGCTTCATAGTTAATCTCTGTGACATCAGTCATCATACAGATGACCAGAGTCTGTGTCAGAATTGAGGTTTAGTAAGACTTAGAATGCAGGTGAAGCTTCCCATTTTCACTGAAGTTGATGCCATAACTGACAGTCTGCCCTAGAAAGACAGTTGACGTCACTGATGTTTGTCTCCACAGCAGCAAAGCACTCCATCAGCACTCACCTGATCATAAATAGAGCAGAAGTGGTGGTGAATGACCAGCCTCCAGAGACATGAAGACACAATCTTTTTTTGTCATTTTTCACGACTTTGAACAAAACGATCCTTGAGTGCAGACAATTTAGCACAGACTAGAAGCAGTCTTTTGCAACTAACTAACTAACTAACTAATCCCTCAAAAACATAAAGTACCTTTGGGCTCTCATGGTGTAATCAAAATGACTAATTTAAAGAAGCTTCTCCAACCAATAGATAAAACCTAATTCACTTATATCATTCTTGGTTTAGGTTTTTGATATTTTAGCCTACATAAGCAGAAAAAAAAAAAAAAAGGGAGTGGGTGTCATCCTTCCCATGCAAGTGCAGCTTTTGCTGTCACAAAAAGGAACATTTTTTTTTCTCATCACTGGCTTAAGCTGGAATCTATCACATCTACTGCAGTATAAACATGTGGGTTCTGATGTGATGTATGGATAATTGTTTTGGACCATACCCACAAAGACTGCACAATGTCCAGATGGGTTTAACGAGGTTTGTTGGTTAAAAGAAAAAAACAAAACAAACATATATATATATATATACCACATGTAATAGTTGGCTTAAGCTGCTAAAATAGGAAATCTGAACTCACCTGGCAGCTGCAGTTATGCTGAACTAGCGAAACCAAATTTCCGCTAACTTCAAATTGGGATGTTAGAGTTGTACAGATTCATTCTACTTGGGGTGACAAGTTAAGATTACTTTTGTAATTTTATGTAAACAGATTTTTAATACATTTGATACGTCTAAAACTAGCTAAATTCTGATTCTATCCATGAAAATGCACTAAATTTGGGGAAAAATATGCTTAAATCCAGTTTTAATATTTGAAAGTGTCATTAAAGTGAGTTTAAAAATGCTGCGAATGTTGTGCATTCGAAACCAGAAGCACAATTCCAAAACCCTGGGCTTTACACTAGCTAATTTTGGCATAGTGCATCAACACAAAGCACCTGTAAGCTCATTTAAATGTTGTGACATGCTGGCTTGTCTCAGTTTAATTGGGGCAGTGACATTTTTAAGGTATCCAATAAAGCTAATGCAAAAGGTTTGTTTGATGGCTCTCATAAAAAAATCCATTTGGGTTAAATCATCATTTTGTTAGTGTTAGAGTTTGACACATATAAATGTGTTTGCGTTATATTTGGAGGTAAACGAGGAAGTCATTTGTCAGGTGAACGTTTGTAAGCCTTGCCCACCTAAGTTGACGGCAACAGAGCGCACAAAGGAAATTTTCCAGCTCCCTTATGTGCCTGTCAAGATTTGCATGAATTTGGCTTTTAGCTACATAACGTGATGTTTTTCTTTCCACGTGCCGCCAACCGTGCTTGAGTTGTGGGACAGTGCAGCGAGACGGGGAGGTTGCTTTGTGTGCCTGTGTGAAAGAAAGGAGGAAGAAGACGTCAGAGCAGATAACTGTGTAGCAGATCCATTTTGATCTCTTGTGGTCTTTGATGTTTGGAAGGCCAAGATTCCCCACTTTGATGACATGTGTGCCTGTCATTGAGTATTAAATCAGAGTTTACACCCTCAATACATGTGAGCATATATATATATATATTTTTACTCATTTTTATTACCGGTGCTTTAAAAAAAAGAACCCAGAACTTCAACCAACCAGCACTCCATATCTTCTCTTGTCCACTGAGATGAAACATTGATGACCTAGCACAGATAGCATTCATATTACTGTCAGTCTCTTTGACTGGTGTCATCCGTACTACTATCTTAGCCTTTTAGGGATTAATATCCTTTTCAAGTTTAATAAGATAAGAGACTTGGGGGAGTTCTCCCCCTGCTGTGTTCAAAGGCTAAGTAGCTGCTTTATCTCAAACTCGGATTGACTAAGCTGATAGGTGATACTGAGGAAGCACAGTGGCTCAGGGAATGCGTACAGGCCAACCTGGACTCTCCAGTCTGTAAAAGTATCCCTGTGTTCGCAGGATGTGTCTCTTTCCTTTGATTTCTCAGACTGACCACTTTTACGTGCCCTCCCCTGTCACACCTTCAAGGAGCAGAGCCCGCAAAGTAAGTCAGCCACTCAGCAGCTACTTGGGCTCAATGTGTTTGTAAGTCTCGCTTGCAAGCGATGCCAGGAAAAATGGCTCGCCGCGAGCTCGTAATACAAACGCTTTCTTCTGGAAGCATTTGCCAAAATACGTCTGCAAGCATTCACTCAGATCTTTTAAAGACCCACTCCGATGGAAACCCTGTTTTTGGTGTTTTTCACATGTTCTTGTGGGATTTTTCTGATGATGGAGGACATAGGTTAGGAAAATTTGGCTCAAAACTGAATTTCTAAGTATTTCTTAATTCAAGTCTAGTGAATCAGGAGAAGTTGAAAAACACAGTTCAAAAAATGAACAAATCTGTTAAGAAAAAAATACACTGGGTGGGCCACAAGCTATCTGTTCCACTCCATTTTGATGCATCCACTTGTAGACGACTAGATCCTTCATTTTTCTCACTTGAGCTTGGATCATAACTTCTCCTCCAATATTGCTAACCATTTGCTATACAGTCATGTGAACGCCTGCTGCTCTGCAGAAACTATATCCAAAAAAAGGAGAAGGGGTTTTAGATTTTGGCTAAAAAATGACATCATCATAATTAAAAGTCCACATTTTAAAAATGATCAAGAGATGATTAAGTGGGACTTTAAATTGTTTTATGTAGTTTACGGCATTTTAAATTAAATGTATTAAGCGGTGAAGTGATCAAAAACATTGTAAGCTT
>NC_050527.1:10591186-10608041 GCF_002922805.2 Oryzias melastigma
TGTCCACTGAGATGAAACATTGATGACCTAGCACAGATAGCATTCATATTACTGTCAGTCTCTTTGACTGGTGTCATCCGTACTACTATCTTAGCCTTTTAGGGATTAATATCCTTTTCAAGTTTAATAAGATAAGAGACTTGGGGGAGTTCTCCCCCTGCTGTGTTCAAAGGCTAAGTAGCTGCTTTATCTCAAACTCGGATTGACTAAGCTGATAGGTGATACTGAGGAAGCACAGTGGCTCAGGGAATGCATACAGGCCAACCTGGACTCTCCAGTCTGTAAAAGTATCCCTGTGTTCCCAGGATGTGTCTCTTTCCTTTGATTTCTCAGACTGACCACTTTTACGTGCCCTCCCCTGTCACACCTTCAAGGAGCAGAGCCCGCAAAGTAAGTCAGCCACTCAGCAGCTACTTGGGCTCAATGTGTTTGTAAGTCTCGCTTGCAAGCGATGCCAGGAAAAATGGCTCGCCGCGAGCTCGTAATACAAACGCTTTCTTCTGGAAACATTTGCCAAAATACGTCTGCAAGCATTCACTCAGATCTTTTAAAGATCCACTCCGATGGAAACCCTGTTTTTGGTGTTTTTCACATGTTCTTGTGGGATTTTTCTGATGATGGAGGACATAGGTTAGGAAAATTTGGCTCAAAATTGAATTTCTAAGTATTTCTTAATTCAAGTCTAGTGAATCAGGAGAAGTTGAAAAACGCAGTTCAAAAAAATGAACAAATCTGTTAAGAAAAAAAAAATACACTGGGTGGACCACAAGCTATCAGTTCCACTCCATTTTGATGCATCCACTTATAGACGACTAGATCCTTCATTTTTCTCACTTAAGCTTGGATCATAACTTCTCCTCCAATATTGCTAACCCTTTGCTAAACAGTCATGTGAACCCCTGCTACTCTGCAGAAACTATGTCCAAAAAAAGGAGAAAGGGTTTTAGATTTTCGCTAAAAAGGACATCATCATAATTAAAAGTCCACATTTTAAAAATGATCAAGAGATGATAAAGTGGGACTTTAAATTGTTTTATGTAGTTTACGGCATTTTAAATTAAATGTATTAAGCGGTGAAGTGATCAAAAACATTGTAAGCTTTGAATCAAATGTTAAAGTTTTATTTTAGAAACAGTGATTAAAGAAATTTGACTTTTGAATGTGTACTTTGATTTGTTAGCATGCTCAAATTACCTGAAGCTCCTCCAAAGCGTTTTTCTTTTCTCATGTGAGCCCAAAGGCTGTGTGTATGTCTTTTGTCATCTACTGAGAAAAAAAAAAAAAATAGAGCTCCAGAAAAGGTCACGGAGTTCATCCACGTGCAGGAGGTAAACGTCTTTTTAACCACATGACAGGCCGACCTGTGACAGAAATTCTTTCCAATAACAGTTCAACAAGTTACTGCTTTTTTTGCCACATAGTGAATTTTCTGATAAAGTGAACCCCCCAAATTCTTCACTTTTGCAAAGCAGACCATTGTCTTTTTTAATTTAAGTTTTATTTTGAAAAATGCAGGTGGGTGTAGGGAATTGATTTTATTGTACTCTCCTTGAAGACAAATCTAATGAAGACAGCTGTGTGTAAAAATGATGTCCCTGTCCAAATGCTGTTTATCTTTTCTGTGTAAAGCTGTTGCGGTGTCCCAAAGGATCCTGCAGCTTCTGAAGGATATATACACTCAGAGACGTTTCAGAAGTCAGCACAGCCCAAGTGCGCCCTGGAGACCTACTTACATTCATGTAATTCAAAATGAGGAATAAACAACAGCGTTTCATCCGGGTGAACAGCTTGTGAACATCGCTGTGATAAATCCATGGTGCTACATCACAGCTTCAGCCGAGCAGCACAGAGCGGTCATGCTGTTGTCTGAACATAACACACCACTAATACAGTGTAAAAATGTGTTACCCAACCAGATGGGAAGTTGTGCACTGTGCCCACACTGGCGCTAAAAGTCGTGACAGAGCATTTCACTTGACAAAGTGGGAAATCACCATCCACACAAAGGGCTCATGTGGTGTGAATGCATGGGATGCCACAAAGTGCGGTACACTAAGTTTATGTCAGCCCCCCCTCATTGTGTTTTGAAGTACAGCTGCCACTGCCACCTCATATAGCCCGATGCTAATCTGCCATGAACAAGCCTGAATTATGCCAAGAGTGCAGCAGGACAGACTGAGAAACAGGTGGCCTCCACTTTTTTCACACTCCCATCCTAACGTAGCTTCTGGATTCAAAGTTGAACTTCATGCAGATTTTAGCCTCCTTTTAGTTTGCATTAATACGTAAAATTAAACATGCTAATGTTTACTTTGGTAATTTAGAAAAGCTGCGGTAAAAATGAACAAATTAAAAAATGAGATTGCTTAGATGAATAAATTAACAGCAATGTGGGCAGCAGATGAGAGCTCAGGAGAGTTCTGAACTTTTTCCAAAAAATGTTAATTATTATAATGGAAAAAGGGGATTGCAACTTGTTAGGTTACACAGGCATGGGAAGATACTGGAAGTAGTCAGGAACAGACTTAACAGCAGCCAAGGAATTTGCAGGCCGCAAAGAATGAGCAATCCTACAGAGATGAGCAATGCTGTTACACAACAGACATGAACTGAGATACAGGTTTCTAGAATTTGTAATACAGCAGAGGTTTGTTGGGGTAGTGAACCTTTGTGGTTAGCAAAGAAAGGAAACTTTATGATTTTGAGAAGTCGTTTTTTTATCCACTGCAGAAAATGTCCCTTTGATGGATGAAAACATTTGTTTTTAGTCATAAATCTCCAATATCTATTTGATTTAGCTGCATTTTTTTTTACCAAACTGCAAATGTTTTGATAAATATAGTTATTATTTATTAACCATAAATGCGAAACGAAAAAAAAAAAAACAAAATCGCATGCATCCAAAAACTGATATTCAAACAAGCAAAAAAAAAAAAATCCGTGTGCTGCTGCATTGCACATGCATCAATAAAAAAGTCAAACATCCTCAAGTAAAGAAAAGTGTGCAGATGAAAACTGGCAATTTGTCTAATTCAGAATTGGCTAATTTTAGCTTAAAAAACAAAATTTTAAACCATGTGTTTCATTTTGTTTTTTTCATGTGGTTTTCTTTTAAATTTCATTGTTCCCTTTTAAATAAATAAATACGTAGCACTATGCTTAAACATCAAAACAGGTACTGTCAGTTCTCCAAGTGTTTTTCATCTTCTTGCTGGACTTTTTATGGCTGTGTTTTACTTTTTTATGCAGCAAGATCAATATATGTACAAAATGGTCCAAGAACATGTCAGATTAGGAGATTCCATCATGTTTAAAGAGAACAAAAGCATCAATCTTTCCTCTGTAGTAGCAACAGCAGCAAGAAATAAAAAATGAGAAAGAATTAGCTTCACAATGTCTAACTACTATAAACAAGGTAACACCCAGAAAATTGAATCATCATGATTCATTAGTTATATTTTCTGGAAGTGTGAGAATTTGAGCCGTTCCCTTGTTTTTACTATGAATTCTGCTTACTGGCTGCCAACCGCATCATGTTTTACTGGCATTCTTGACTTAAAAAAAAAAAAGAAAAAAAAGAAGAAGGACCAACTTTTTCCTGTAGCTCTGCAACACTCAGAAATATTTTATGAAACATTTTGTGAAAATTAAATTAAAACGGCCTGGTTGATTTATTGGTTTATTGATTGTCTAACCAATATATTTCCCATTGCAACACTGTGTCTTGATAGAAAATCTTTTAGTCTTTTTATGTCATTTTGGTAAAAAAAAAGACTTTTTTCAGTCACATAAACTATTGAAACTCTTGAAGTAACAAAGGAACTCACTGCAGTTCATCATCTCAACACATTGTCACTAGCCTCATAAATAAAACATGCTATACATCAGATGAAAGAGTAGCTCAAATATTTTTGCCAATAAATTCCTCTACATGAAAGAAAAAGTCTCTTTTGAAAGAAGGCCCACATCGTATCTTCGAATGACCTGTCTCTCTGTTATCGCTGATATCTTGGATGTGGTTCAGAATCTAATCTTATGGATTTGCAGGAGCTGATAGCAGACAATGAATCTGCCTCGTGTGTGTGTGAAAGTGTGTCACTACCCCATGACATCTCTATTTTCTTGAATAAAACAACACAAAACTTCTAAAAATTGATTTGTTGTCTGCAAATAAAACTCAAAGTTAAGTATTCATAATTATTGATCTAGTCCGTCTATTGACAGTGAAACTATTTTTTATGACCCACAGAGAACATAATTTCTTTTTTGCACAAACTGTCTGATTCTAGCATAACAAACGACCCCTCCCCAGCATTTCTTCACACTAAAACACTTAGTCAGGTGTTGTTCAACAATACCCAGACAGCCTGGGCTGTCAGTGCAGAGCAGGTCCACTGATGTTTCGCTTGGATTAAGATGAGAGAGTGCGGGGAGAGAGGAGAGGGTCTGCTTTCCATAAAGTTCTGGTATTCTGTGATGCAGCCTCACTTCATAATCATAAATCGTCTCAATGGAAAATTGGGGGTCACATCCAAACACAACAGGGAAGTTTCAAAAATCAAAGGATGTGCTGGCTGCTCAAGTTTAATTTCAAAGGGAAATTGTTCTGATGGGTTTTGGTTGCAGAAATCTTTACAATAAGTAGATGACAAGAGAAGGAAAATTACAGTAATATTTATAAAATGGCACTTATTATACAGGCCCAGATGTAGCCATTCCTGCTCCAGTATGGTGCAAACTCTGAGTCCCTCAAGTACATAGAAGGATGATGTTGAGAGATAAGGTTTATTTATTTTTTTAAAACTCTACAAATCATTGGTTTCCATGTCTGGGTTCATGAGATTATTCAGAGACTCTCCCAGTACAGTGAGCTTCACCCCCGCAGCAGAAGCTGTGTCTGAATGACGGCCACTTCCAGTTTGAAGACTTGCTTTAGTCCAAGAGGGGAAACAGTTTTAAAAATAATAAAATAAATACATATTCTTGTTACTGTCTTGATAGAAATAAGAAAAATTACATGAAGTTCAGAAAAACAACAATCAGATCGGTCCTCAATGTTGGATTTGGACTTCACCTGATGACCGAGTCACTAAAAAACTGATTGGTTGACACGACACATCGACCTTGCCAAAGTTAACATTTTTTAACTCTGGACGGGCCGCAGCACTAAATTTGCACCATGATGCTCAAATCACATTGTTGCCGGACCAACATGTCGCGCCCGATGCTGGAATTCAGATTGAACCTTTACATTGATTTAAAATTGAAACTGGAAACCCAGGACACACAAATTGTGTTTGATGATAATGCAACTTGACACTACCCTTATCCAGGCTTGGGACAGGCACAAGCAGGACAACAGTTTGTGCCCTATTAAGGCTGTTTTTATCTTTTTCTTTTTTTACCCTTTTTTATGTCTATCTTTCCATTCGTCCATCTGTCTGTTCATACATGCTTATTTTTTTCCTCTTCTTATTTATTTATTTATTTAAAGGGAGTGTTTAGATGCATGTTTTGTTTTTGCATTTTTGTTTTTGTTTTATTTTTATTTCTTTGGTCTTTGCTGGCCGTTGCATTTGGGAAGACAGTTGGGTCATTTAGGAAGGCATTGCCACCCCCTTTGCCCCTCATTGCCCATGCCTAAATGCAGTGTTGTCGTTCCAACATGTTTCCTAATGAAAATGGATGTGTGGAACTAATATTATTAATTTTTTGGACCTAAAAAAAACATCTGACAGACTGAATGACGTATTTAGAGACCTTGAAGACTGGAGCCTTTTGTCTCTCTTTGCTCTGTTTAGTGCAGCTCTGGCCCATGTGTGTAATGCTGTCTGTAATAAGAAATCTAAACTGTGAATGGCAGTGAGGCATGACAGGAATGTGTTTCCATTAAACGGAGATTTGTCCCAAAAAAAGAAAAAAAAAGAATAATAGAAAGAGGCAGAGATGTGTCCAGAAGGACCGCTCACTTGGCCCAAACCGGAAGGTTAATGTTATTTTACATTGGCTGTCGCTCTGCCAGCCCTCCCTCATCAATTGGTTCCTGGTTTCCCAACCAGCTTCTTCCCCATCCACCCCCACTCTTCCTCTGCTCCTCCAAAACTGTGTTTGCTCAGGTGGACAGTGACATAGTTTTGAATGAGCCCCAGTGGTCCCCCCCCTCACTCTTTCACTGCATAGATGGCTGTAAACTGTGTCATCAGCTCAGCGTCTCCATGGGCCTCCAGAGAGCTGCAAGTTGAAGCTCCAGCCAGGTTTACTCTGGATCGGAGGGAAGGGGAAAACAAAGAAGGAATAAAAACACTGAATAAAAAGGGGATGAGCACATGCAACACAATGCAAAAAAATAAAGGAATACCCATAGCGTTGAAGAATGCAGAACACAAAATGAAATTGAGAAATAAAGAGTCAGGCCACCCAGTTGGAAAATAAAAGATTGGTGGCTGTGGTCTGCAGAGGGAGTTTTGGTTTATGGTCTATGGAGGATGCCTTGAAATTGTTCTGTTTAGAGTTTATTTTATCATGCCACACCATGTCAGAGCCTTCTGTCAGGAATCTCATTCTGCAAAGACTAATTACAGTGTAAACACAGCAGTATGGCGTGTAGGCAACTCCACCTCACTATTTACTTTTTCTTCTAAACAGCCCTGACATCCTTCCACAGGCTGATTCTGTCCATAGAAACCTCCTTGGCTGTTGTTTATTTGTTTGGAAACTGGCATGCCATTCGTGTTGAAATAAATGGATACATATTTTAGAGAGAGCATGCCACGAATATCACAGTATTTAAAAAAAAATAGTTTTTTGTTTTTTTGTTCCACCTGCATATGGCAATTTGATTTCCCTTTGCTGAGTGTAACTGTATTCAGACTGGAAAAGTCTGTTGGTCCGTACAGAGTCAGCCTGATTTGGTCCGAATCGAGTCCTGAATCTTGTGTTCGGTCTGTATTCAGACTGGCATGAAGCGGGCATTTGTGTGTCGAAATAAAGCTTGTAAACAAAATCATGTGACTAAAGATCTCTTCGGTCATTGGCCAGGAATTATGAGGGCGGGGCAAAGAAACAAGAAAAAGAATCATGGAAGTCCTAAGCTTTGCAATCCTTGTAGGGATAGTTCACTCACTGATTCAAACTTTATATTTCGCTGACGAACTTTGACTGATTGTATCTACAGCAGGTACTTAACTTACTACTTTGGTACGGTGGAGGCATTCTGCAAGACGATTACCGAGGGGACAACCTCCAAGAAGGTATGCTGATGTTTATGACAAATAGGCTGAATTCCTACCCCTCTGGCTATAGCTCCATATATGTGGGCATTTGAAGCTGCAACAGTGTACAAAAGTGTTTTTTTTTTAAGGAGGAACCATAGGGACTTAAGGCGGAAAATCCCTCCATCGGTAGGGTGATCTGCGTTGTGCTTGTGGCACACAAGTTTATATTTTAACGTAAGTAAGGACTTTTTCTTTTGACTTTTTAAAGTTATAAAACCAACATTGTTATGTATTTTCTGAGCGCAGACAGCAACATGCTGACCGATGACTGTTCATGATGTCATAGAGTAATAGTAACGTCTGGATTTGAGGACACTATTTTTTTCCATACCTCTCCACTTGGAGGGCTAAATGTAAGGGTAGGGAGAAGCCATGGGGTATGAGTATGAGAACAGTGTGAGAAGTAATGTGCATCACACTAAAAGTTGTTTTATGGAGCCCCCGTTCATCCAACCAAATTTCAATGAATTGCTGTGTCTCATCGTTTCTCCGCGACTCTGTTTACATCCTGTAATGCTCGGCTATGGTGGCCATTTTGGTCCAGTTGATCCATTCTGTCTGGAGCTCAGTCCGTAGAAATGAACCACCTCGAAAGATGAGTCCGAGAATGGCTCCTGGTCTTAGACCAGAGTTCGCCTGAGTGTATTTGGACGTAAAATTTGTTCTAGATTATCGGGGAAGAACAACTCTGGTTCATTTTAAGTGAACCAAATGTGTGTGAATACATGCAAAGTTCCCACTGAAGGAAGCAAAAAAATGTTGAAAACTCTGCAAAATTTGCTGAATCATTAAACCATTAGCTAACAAATCTGCAGTTGATTTAAGAACACAACAAATAGGGACCTGAGCAGCTCTCACATGCCAAAAATAAATAAGACAGATAGGAAGCTCTTCATTAGCGCGATGAAGAGCGGTCACTCAGTGTCAGTCACCTGCACAGCCATGCCAGAGCACCTAATTATTACCATATGAGCCCAAAGGGCCGGAAGAGAATGCTTCTGAGGCTGCCCGAGTGTTACGGCCTTCCAGCATCTCTAATAAATATGTGAGTTGCTACTGCAGGCAAGTTGATGTATTGCCCTTCTCAATGCTTGAAGTTTTATCGGATACAAGTATTATCAAGTCCAAATAAAAAATAGTTTGTATTTTTGTGATAAAAAAAAAGAAAACTGGATCAATTGTGTGGGGTTTGTGATTTCTTTAGTCAAGTTTAGAATTCTTGTGTGATTCTTTAGCTGACACCTGAGGATTGTTGACATTCAGGCAGGGCCTGCATACCCAGCAGCTGCCTGGGAGGTGTAATAGGTTGTCTTACAGAGCACAGACAGGAAATGAACCCTGGTATCTTGGTTGAATCAACTACATCTGGACTCAATTATTCATCCCAGTTGTTTTTGGCTGGTGATAAATGATTTAGTCCCACCGCTGACACCATTTCTCAAGAACAAATATAAGTATGATATCGCTCAAGGTAAAAATATAGGAAAAAAAGGAAGCGGTTAGGAGAGAGAGATAATCTCAGTGTTGTTATAACATTTTTTTGTGATGATGTAACTGAGCAAATATTTCTAAGGCTCAACCGTCATAGTTTTTGTTGTTTGTCTATTGTCTCAGATGAGATAAACTGTGCTCGTAGACAGTAAATCCACAGCACGCCATCAAAACAAAGCAAACACATTATTAGCATTATCTTGACACAGTGATCTGATGCTGAAACCCGTGTGTTTTTGCTGCACTTGCACGCAGGGTGGAGAAGAGCAAAAACATTCAAATATCTTTTAAGTCCAAATCAAACACTGGCATTTATTGTGTGACCACAAGAGAAGGCTTAATAGCTCCTTGGAGGTTATGAACTGTTGACAGCTAATAAGTCAGAAAATTTCTCCTTGAAGAGGATGCGAGATTCCATCGGCGGGGTGCGTAGCACAAAGAGCAGGAAAGCAAACATCTTGTAATGGGAATAGGCTGGAATCTCTCAGTGGTTTCTTGTAGAAGGTTTTTTAAGCATTTACCTTGAGGTTTCCTGCTTTCTAGAGGTGTGGACAAAGAAAACAGTTCTTTTTTTTTAAGTGCTTAGACTTTTTTATTCCTTGAGTATATTTGGTCTTCAGAGTAGAAGTAAAACTCTGCTGACCTTCATGATTAGTCCTTATTGTAATGTGCTTGTCATTTGTTTTTCTTTTGGCATGTTTTCCATGGTAACAGCACAGTGGGTAGGCGAAGTTGACCTGTGCTGTCCTCAGCATCTCCCTGCTTAGCTCTGATGAAGGGGAGTCTCTGCCCGCGTGATCCCTAACCCCTGAGGAGGAGGGTTTCAGTTTCACCTCCAGGTCCTGCGAAGGGCCTCTCCTCCCTCTCTGCTTCATTTCACCGCTCCTGTCCCAGCACGGCTCAGAGCATCCCTTGCTGAAACGAACACTTTTTGAGCCAAACCAGATAATCTAAAGAGCTCTTCCATCTTCTCCATTGAAGCAAGAGGTAGGTGTACGACGCAAATTCCTGCCTAAAACTGCTGGGAAAAAAATAGTATAAAATTTCAGGAAGTAAGATTAATTACTTTTTTGGTGAGAGATTACAGAGTGCCTCAAATAAATCAACATAGCTAGTTACTGAGAGAGAGAAAAGCATTTGGCAGCTATTTCCTGAACCTGAACGAATTCCCCTTCCACCTCTTAACCTTCTAAAGCTTACAGTAGCAATAGAAACTGACCCTATTCCTTATTTTTTAAATGACAGAAAAATGTAGAAAATCTTTTATTTGCATGAGATTTTACTCACCTGAATGTCACACTGTCAAGGAAACCTGCAACATTTACAGGAAAAACCGGTAAAGTCCACAGGATTCATGACCATAGCCGGGACAGGTTCTGGTGGCCCTATGACCCCGTAAGGCAGGGGTATTCAAATCCAGGCCTCGAGGGCCGGTGTCCTACATGTTTTCCAACCAACCTTCCATTGAAGCTCCTTATTGGCTAAACATACCTGATCCTGGAAATTAGCAGCCAATAAGGAGCTTCAATGGAAGGTTGGTTGGAAAACATGTAGGACACCAGCCCTCGAGGCCTGGATTTGAATACCCCTGCCGTAAGGGATGTTTCAGATTTAAAAATGGGATTGATGGATATTTATTTATTTTTCTTCACTTTTTAAGGCTCAGTTAAAATCCTCCAAGGAGACCTAGTTTAATAGATCAATATTACAAAATGCAGTTTATTTGAAATGGTAGAAACGTGTTTTATTTCTATGCAGTTTATCAGTGCTTATTCTTATAAGTACCATCTGTTGTGACCAAAAATATAGGATACCTTGCAATTGTGTCAGAAAATGCATCACTTCCCCTAGAAAATTGTTATAGTCACAGTTTTGTGATTCATGGGTTTACTGGTTTTCTTTGCTTTGGAAAAACACAAAAAAGAAGAAAATTCAAACCTGCAACACTTCACAAATAACTCAAAAAAGAACTAAACAAAAGCCTTGGCATCTTGTCAAAATTCTTAGAAACAATACATTTTTTGAGCATGTGAAGCATCTGTGACACGTGATGGGTGTAAACACACAACAATCACCAGTTAAACCAGTTAAAAATGAAGAAATAGAGAACTCAGCATTTATGTTAGTGACACTGAGCATGGAAAAAAAGTAAAAATGTTAAAAAGTGTCTTAATGTTTGAGAACTCTTGAGAAAATTATGGCCAATCTCAGGGCAAAATCACAGCCTATGGCACTGTAGTTCACTGGATTTGGACGGAGGATAAAAAGATCGCAAATTAACTTCCAAACAAATTCAAGCAGATCGTGATCAGCTGATCAGACACGGGGTACAGGAAGGTCAGCTTGCACCATCCTTCGCCATCTGAAGGAGAAGGGACTCCATGGAAAGACACCCAAGGAGAACACTGTAATAAGCAAGACTTGAATTTGCCAAAACTTACGTGACAAAACCACAATCTTTCTGAGAGAAGATACTGTGAACAGAAAAGATAAAGCATTTCAGTGAAGGACAATTAAGCATTGTTTACAGAAAAACAAATGAGGCCTTCAAAGAAAAAATGGTGGAGGTTTTAAGATATTCTGAAGTTGCTCTGCTGCTTCTGGAACTTGATGCCTGAACTGTGTGAACAGTATCATGAAATCTGATCGTTACCAAAGAATTTAGGGGCACTATGTAGTGGTTAGTGTCAGTACGCCACCAGAGGTTATGGGTCTTCTAGCAGGACAATAACCTAAAAGACACTTCAATAACCTCTCATAAATGTTAAGTCGAAGTGTTGGAGAGTTTTGGAAAAACCAACTGACTTCATATCTGAACTCTACAGAAAACCCATAGAGAAATTTCAAACTAGAGAAGACATCCTTTAACGTTTGTCAACTGGGAGCAGTTTGCAAAAGCAGAGTGGAGATGTGTAAGAAACTCATTCATGGTTACAGGAAATACAATGATTTTAGTTATTTATCCAAAGGTGGTGCTACTAAATGTGAAGTTAAGGGTATAAATAAATCTGTCCATTTTTCAGTTCTGTGTGAATTTTTTGTCTTTTGAGTTTTTTTATGTTGTTCTGGTGCAAAGACAATAAACATGTGACCCATGGATCTAGATTGCTGTAGGTTCAAAAACCAAAATTGTTGACAAAATACATTTTTTTTTTTGTACAAATGTGCACTTACATGTAAGGCATGATTCAGTTCCACAACATCCATAAGTGATGGATTTTTGTAGGTATTTTATTGTGTGTTTTTTTTCCCAGATAAATAAAAATAGAACAGTCCAGTCTATCTCCTGTCCTTATCTAAGTGCCTGAACACAAAGATTCGTAGATCCATGCTCATGACGTCGTGTCACAAATGTGTTCACACACTTTCTGAGTTATTAACTGTAGCATGTAAAGGTGTTGATATCATTTTACTGTTTGAACAGGTGCCTGTGCCACATGTTTGACAAACGCTTTAAAAATATACGACAAAGCAGTGGAGAAGAAATGTCTTGTTTTTTGTTTCCTGTGGGGTTGAAAGGCAAAAATCTATTTTTAAAAGCATGAAAATATTTTATCACTAACAGCAGGGGCAGGAGTGTTTTAATGACCTGATCCACAGGCCTCTGGCTGGCTGCAGGCTTTCTCAAACTGCAACAGAACCCAGTGGTCTGCCTGCCAACCCTTGGGGCAGCATCGAGATGAAGCAGATAAGATAATTGTTTCTAATGAAATCCAGATCTCAGGGTCTGTCTGGACCAGGACTAGCTGGGCCCATTTCCCCTTTTTTGACTTTTTTTAAGCTGGTGCTGCATCTAGAACTTGAATTTGAAGAGAGACCATGGAAGTAAGCTCCTAATTCAAACCAGAGCTGGAGCACCAGCCTGTGGAGCTTTGATACCGTTTGAAGTTCTGCAAGCGAACGCGGCTCCATCAACCCGCTGGAACCAGTTGCCATGACAACTCTAATTATCTTCCTTTACGGCCTGGTTTTTACACAGGAAAGGAACCATTATGTTCTTTGGGCATTTGCATCTCTCTGGGGCAAGTGTTAAAGGTCAGGGAAATGAACCAAAATAAGAGCACAGCCGTGCAAAAACCGTGTGCGTGAGAAAAGGTGACTCATTGCAAGTCGTCTATGCTTTGGCAGGAATTTCTTTTCTGTTAAACATTTCTGGAATTACTTTGGGAAAACACATGTTTCCAAGGACAATTGAAACTTCATTGAGGATAAAGGGAACTGTTGCAAAGTTGCTTATAGAAAAATACTTTTGCCTTTAAATGACTATTTTCTCACTTATAAGTAAATGCAGATTCATATTATTCCAACATATGTTCTAATTGACAAAAGGATAATAATTAGGTCAATTTAATTTAGACATTTTATTAACTTTTTCCAATAACATAGCAAACATCCAATTAAAATGTGACATTATACATTTGTGATACAAATAATGTTTTTTTTCTGACAACTTTTGAGTTATTTGTGCAGTTCCATGGAAAAATGTGCAGTGTTCAAATACAACAGTTTACATTTAAGATGCTGTTACATATTTAGCTTAAATTTGACAAAAATAGTAAAAAGAAAATCATCTTACAGATTACATATCAGTAATATTTTTCATTTAGACTCTCCAATCTGATCCTGCAGGTCATGCACCCTCAGCCTTACAATATACAAATACTACAAGCATGATGGTTTTAAAATGTTAAAAAAAAACTAGTTTACCACCCAAAAATGTCCAACATATGCTTTCCTTGTTACAGTTTATTATCTTTTGTGCTGATAAAGATTTTCAAAGTGCTCTGTGCATTACAGTAAGAAAACTCGACATTTTTAATTAACTGGGCATTAAAAATAAAAGCAAACATCATTCTGCAGACGTTATGAACTTCATTACAGCAGCAGCATGAACAGTTCTTAGCGGTGTCACTCTGCCTGCTGGAGGTCGGGGGGGTCAGAGATAGTCCCGAATCAAAGGGGGAGCTAGAGGTTGACCAAACAAATGGTTCTCCCCCTGCCCTCGTGTAAAACTATCTGCCAAACGCCAGTGGTCCTCTTTGAACTTGATTTAGCACGCAGGTCACAAACAGCCGGTCATGCTGTTGAGGAGGATGAAGCCAGCACCCTAATGACATGGAGATAGAGGAGATAAGATGAAGTTTATGTTGTCTTACCCTCAATCTGTAGTTCTTTTTCATAGAGATTCTCTGCTGAAACACAAAACATGTTTAATGTGAATAAAGGATTTTCTTAAAAAAATAATATTTTTCACATGTTGACATTATTACCCTTTTTACTTTTTTAATTTAAAATGTTGCAAAATGTTTTTATTTTGATATATTTTTAATTCTACCTTACAATTTGCATTTTTATACCTATCCTAAATTTTGGAAAATTTTAAATTCGTTTTGCATTTCATTAGAAATACATACCATTTTAAAAACAAGGTTAGATTAGCTTTGTGAGCAGAATTCTGTTTTTTTTTTTTTTGCTTTATTCGTTAGAATAGATTCAAACTTGCAGATAAACAAACACTGAATAAATACTGATATGTTTGATATTAGATAACTAAACGTTAATGAAAGCAAAAAAATATATTCTACTTAAAAACAAGTGAATTTGCAGCACACTAGAAATCCACACTACAAATGGGAAATCAAGTGCAAACAAAATATGTTATTATTGTCGCACATCAATATCATACTTTCCATTTTTTGCTAGCTCATAGAGCTAGTATTCTATAAAGGAGCTGATCAGGTTTGTTCCTGCAGAAAAATATCAGCTGGAGGGAAAAAAAGCAAACTGATATATATATATATATATATATATATTAAAAAGTGAGCAAATAAAGGAAACATATATATTTTTTTAAGTTTCTCCTTCATCCCTAAAGTTTCTCATTGATAAACTTATTATTTGACTTGACAAAGCAAATCTAAATTTAAGCTGTTTCATTTTTTTGTTAATAAAGTTATGATTAACCTTACTTTTACATTTTTTTCCACTAAGTCATTAATTCCCTTTGAATATTTTTACACTATTATATTCTGTGTTTATTTGTGGATCACAGTGAGGTTTTAAACTGATAGATTTTCCTGTTTTAGATGAAGCCACTTCCTGCGAGGTTCTGGCCAAACGGGATAAGAATGAAGTGTTCAAGGTGGTGCGAGGGAAATAAGGAGATCATTGTAGCTTTACGTAATGACGCATAAGCGTGACATGAGAGCCCTGGCATTCATCATTGATGCCAGTGTGAGCTAATGAAGGCAATAGGATTAATACCCAGGGAGAGAAGCCCCTCGGGGTCAGGAGTGAGGATGCTGCATCATTAGAGCCCTGTTTAGCCTAAAGCAATACACAAAGGTTGAATGTTTTACTGTCAAAGGGCAAACTGGTTTTCCTCACACTGAAGTGGAAGCTTTTTAAATTTGATGGCTTTCTTTTTGGAGCAAAGCCATTGTGTGTGTGTTCAAAGCGGTTACACTATACAGGTTTTTGTTTTCATCATCAATTAAAAAAAAAAAAAAAACTCGTTAAGCACTCTCCGCATATTTTTCTCCCCTTTTTTCCTCCGGAAATAACCCCTCTCAAACCCAGACTTTGGTTCTGCCTGATCTTGATTGAACACAAACAGTAATGTTTGGAAGTCACTGCGTCGCACTACAGCTGCCCTCTGCTTCATCTCAGTGTTTATACTTCCTGTAAGGGGGCCCTCTATTTATGGACAACTGAGGAGCACAAATAATCATTCCCCTCAAGTGAAAAATCTGCTTTTATTATCCGCAACGTTTTTGCGATGCCTTTGTGTACGCTCACACTGCCTTCTGATTGCCTGTTTATTTTTTCTGCATTTCTCCTGAGCCAATGGGAATGTGGCCAATTCCTAAAGGTGCCAAACCTTTTCCAGCCCTTTCCTGTGTGTGACATCATTGTGTCCGCTCCTAAAACACAGTGATCCATGTCTTCTCTGCAGCTTGGGTGGCACACATCACACAAAACAAAGGTGTGTGGGTGTCTGCAGGACAGCCAGGTTGCAGCTATGACATCCCAGGATCAGGACGTCCTTCTTGATGGACTCTTTGAAACATGAATATATTTTACTGTTAATTTTAAAGTAACTTGATATGTATCTACAAGCATTCAGCCGGACCAAAAATCACACGTTTACTCCACTGAGCCAGATCATTTCCACCTCCTGTATTTACTTTTATCAGAAGATCTCAAGATTGAATCTTTTAAGCACAATCATTTGCCTAAAAGAGCTCAAATGCTTCATGGAATGTGGCATTCTTTAACCTATCGCTCTTACCCAAAAGAAGACATTTCAGAACAGAAAAATAGATAAATAAATAAATTTTGGCTAAATGCAAAATTATGAGATTGCATTGAGAAAGATGGAAATAATCCTCAAATTGTGCTAATAAAAGAGCTAAAGACATTCTGTTCTCCATGTGGGCAAACAAAACAAGCCAAATGTAAAATTAATGCACACTGTCGTTCTCTGAGTTTACATGAATCATGTCAGAGCAACACATATGTGAGTGTGAAATACATTCATGTGCGATGCAGCTGAACCTGTGCATCAGCGATTTATGAGAGAGGCTGTTTCGGGGTTTCCGCGTCCTTTTCCCACCACAGGGTTTGAGTTCCTTTTGAGATTAAACTTCTTAAACTTTAGATCTCATGCATTTACACAGCTCTTTGAGTATTATGGTGTTAACTAACAACTCTGCACTCATGAGAGCATTATCTGTGATTGTTTGGAAGTGTTCTGTCAACACAAAACTAATTAAAAAAATTAAAATGAGTATGAAAACATCAATTTGAGTGTTTTTTTTAATCTTTTTAAAATTATCTTGAATTAACAGACAAGGATTTTGTTGGAAACACCTGTTCTCATGCATTGAATTAATTGAACAGTCTGCAGCTACAATTTTGTTTAAAAAAAATGTCCCTCAGAGTGTCATCTATTTTTTGGGCGGTCATATTTAATTTTTGTCTGGGTCAAAGTGGGCAGGAGTGTAATGGATGGAGCTACTGCCTGTAGGTGAACATCAGTGATGTCATGCATCTCTGCTGAAAGCAAATATCTAAACCATAACTGATTT
>NC_050527.1:10608065-10613461 GCF_002922805.2 Oryzias melastigma
CTTAAGGATGGTTGCTCATTTTAAAAGAAAAGCTCTATTTTTAATTCACGGACAAAAATATCCATCGATAAAATAATATAGATAAAAATATACACATGTTAATGTATTTAGGGATTCATAGAAAAAAATTGCAATAGCAAAAACACAAGCAAATATAAATATATACTTTTTTAAATTAAATAATAAAATAAATAGCATGTATTAAATAAAAAAAATCAAACAAACTTTTTAGATAATTTATCAAGTGAATAATAATAATAATACATGCATGTTATTTTCCCTATAACAAGTAAAACATTTTTGAATTACGAAACTGTTATTTTTTTTTAATCAAAGTTGTGTAATTTCGTGATTTATCTGGTCTTCTCGTGCGTAAAAGCGCGCCGTGCGTCGTGGATTTTCTTTATCAGAATGGTTGGCTGATGGATTCTCGGTCACTCCTCGGTTACTCGCTTCCTTTAAGCCTCCTCGCTCCACCTCACAACACACGGACCCACACTCTCACGCTCACCCCGCTCCCACAGCAGTTCTGCCTGCATGAGAGCTGGGCTGCAGCGGGGCCCGTGGAAGTTTCCAAAAACACCCTGGCTTTCATTTGGCTTTTATTATTGCCTCCCAGACGCACATTCCCTCACACAGTTCTCCGCACGAAGACTCTCTTCTCAAGTTCAGCCTACCTTCAAGAAACCATTCCTTCCAGTTCCAATGATATTTCCCGGAAACCTCGTTTTTGTTAATCCAAGCTGCACAGATCATCCCCATAAAAGCCAAAATTTTAAATGACAAAAGAGTGGAGACATTGCTGCTCCGAGCAGAGTCTGCACAGCAATGCTCTGCTCTGCGAGCCCCAGCTCAGTCTGAACATCTGCTCATTTCACGTGACTTTTTTAAAAATACTAACATCTGTTCTAAATAGGTTTCATTTTGTGCCTCTGCATTGTGTCAGTTGCCAACTTCTCTCCTCAGAAAAAGGGAAGAGGAAACCTTTTCCAGACTTTTACGCATCAGGGACCAAGAAACCACTTAATAAATTAAAGTTTTGAGATTTTGCGTCACCACAAAAAGCAACTCATATTCATCTCGAACAATTAATCGAACAAACACAACTCTTGCTTAACTGTTGAGACAAGAGAAGCAGCCCTTCCACAGCCCGCACCTTCACGACCTTCTTGAATTTCATAGACATCTGGGAATTCCATACGTGCCTCGCAAGCCAATTACACACCTTCAAACGCGCGCACACTTTGATTTGGACAGCGAGAAACACTTTCCCAGATCACGGAGATCAATCACAGCACGATAACAGGCTTTGAAAGATTTATTCCGTGACAGTAATCACGCAAGGACACGGGGGCTAATGCTGGTACAAAAGATAAAATATGAGCCAACAATGTTTACATTTGTGTCCATGAACTTTTTTTGTTGTATTTATTTTGGAGTGCCATCGAAGAAGGCCTACACATGAAAATATATTTCCAATTGTGATTTTGACGCGCATTTTGCGCGTCAAAATCACAATTGGAAATATATTTTCATGTATGTAATTTCTGCAATTTTTCAGATTTTGCTTTGTAATTTCACCGCGCACGCGCAAAGCTTAATTAGCATTTTCCATTATTTTATTTATTTATTTATTTTTAATTTTATTTTTCATTTTTGGCCTTCATGCACAGAAAGGAACAAAAAAAACTCCAGTCCTCCCATCGTACTTTTCTTTAATGCAAAAACATATATACAAACATTTATAAAAGAGGCGATTATAAAAAAAAATAGGAATGCATTTTATTCCAGACACAGGATCTATTCCTCCTCGTTTCCTCAATAAATAAATATTCTCAAAATACTTTTCCTTTTTTTTGCACAGGTTAGATCCACAAAGTCAGCCTGCATGAGCAACACCACCGGCTGAAGAAATACTGAGACTTCAATGATGCACTTTGACCACAGAGAAAAGTCTAAATGCATGCATTTAAACACAGATTTTTTTTAAAAAAGGAAAAGATTAGAAAAACACCACAAAAAAGATATTTTTTGAACATTCTTCGTCAACAGCATGAAAACTCATCAGAGTGGGGAGCTGACGCAAGGCTGTCGGGCCTCTTATATATAAAAAAAGATCCCCACGCAGAGCTTCAGTCGTCTGTGGCAGTGATCCCATGTATCCAGCATTGGACTCCAGGTTGTTCCTTCAGGAAATAAATTCAGCAGTCACCTGTGGGTTACATTTTTATTGTCACTAACAAACAAAACCCCCTTCTTAGCCTAAATGTGGCCTTTAGAGGCTGCAACCTTTTTTAAAAAAATCACTCTCCCACATACATTTTCAGCTTGAATAGTGCAGGTTTGGGTTTTGGAACCCGGCGTACCATTTTGGGCAGGGTTTCTCCAGGTGCTAGTGAGATGTTGACATGGACCAGGCGCCCTCCATCCTCCACACAGAGAAGGCGTAGCTCAGCCTCTCGTGCGCCACATAACTGCAGCTTGACAACTTGGAGTCCAGCTCGTCGCTCTGCAGCACCTGGCAGAGGAAGTCGATGTATCTGGCTGCCAGCTTTAGAGTCTGTATTTTGCTGAGTTTGTCGGAGGGCAAAGTGGGGATGATTTTGCGCAAAGCCGCGAACGCCTCGTTGAGAGATTGCGTCCTCTGTCGTTCCCGGACGTTGGCCATGACGCGCTGCGACTGGAGCTCCTCGAAAGACTGCGGGCTGCTGCTGCTGGACTTCTTCCCTCTTTTCCCAGGGGTCGGGCTATCTGAGTCCTCCCCGTTTTTCCTGCTCGGTCTCCTCTTCCTCCCACATCTCTTCGGCGGTCTGTCCAGCTCCCCCTCGCTGTTGCTCACACTGTCCACAGGAGAGACAGGGGAGCTGGCCGAGTCTTCCCCCAGATTTTCCTCAGACATTCCCACCTGGTATAGGCGTCCAGCAGACAGAGTCAAAGCAACCCCCCTCTCATGGAGTCAGGGAGTTCGTCCAACCAAAGATCTGCGGGCTTTTGGAGACATCTAAAGAATCCATAGATGTGTTCCTGAGAGGACAAGTCTTTCTGTTACTTGAGAAACTTAGGCACTTCTTATAGGCTGCATGGCGTAAACTTTTTGGGGAGGCATGGGATTGGTTAAGAGGGGGATCTACGTGGAGGAGTGGGAGGTAGCATCCGAGAAACTGTTAAACAATCTCTGCGCAAAGCCAGAGTTGGTAAAGATAACTGGAGGCGCTATTTCATAAGATTACACAATTATTTTTTTTAAAGAAAATAAAAGTGGATTACAATGTTTTGGGTAAGAAAGTAATACACCAGAAATGCAATGGCTACTTCAGCTAAATATGAAAAAGAGGTGCAAGGGAATAAAGTCTATTATCTTCCTAAAATTGTTTTTTAAATTATTTTATTTCTTCATATATTTTCTCTTATATTCAACATTTTTCATCTAAAACCCAAATAGTACAGCTACAAGTCACTTATTTCCCACTGAAGTCCTTAAATTTAATAAACTTTTATGTCTAAACCCTATTTCCATTCAAATGCAATTAAATTAAAACATCACAACAGCTCAAAATAAAGTTTCCACTTTTCTTCTGTTGCTAAAAATACTTATATTTTTAATGATTTGTGAAATTCAGAGACAGGAGGAGTGAGGTTTTCTATGCATTTGCTCCTTTGACACCAACTAGACTGGTGATACAATATCCATCTTGTTTAGTGGAGGATTACTTTGTTTAGGTTGAGAAGACTGGGGTCTACAGGAGCAGCATCTGGCTCAGGAAACAGGGGGTGCACTCAGGGTCAAGGGTCACAACACCAGTGAAACATCCATTTACATCTCAGCGGAGGCCTGAGAGTGAGGTATTGTTCCAACGTAAAAAACAAAAAAAAGAGACTTGTTTAAGTGAGACTTTAACAGCTTCCTCAAAATTTTAAGTAAGAAACATCACTTTGATTTTATTTTGAAAATCCACATACAGGGTATCTGACAGGATAAATGTAAAACACAAAAACATCCAAATGTATGTGTTCATGTTTGAACTGTTTGAAAAGATAGTCCAGGTGTTGTCTCTGAGGTGAGAGACTTTACCTGTGAGGTAACTCTGACCGTGGTGCTGAAATCTATGCTGGCCACTCCTTTTACCTGATATGCATCTCTACAGGTAGGGAGGGATCTCTCCTACTCCTCTGAAGGAATCTGTTCTCCCTTTCACCAAAATACCAAACATTGTGAGTGTTTTTCACAGTTTGTTGAGAGACAATTTAAATAAATATAACATCCCTCATATTTCTATTGTCAAATCTGCCAATCACCACATTTGGAAATCAAAAAGTTATTTTATTTTGACAGATGTTTCCCCTTAGTATTTTAAATTAGTGCACGACTGAACACAAGTGATCAAATCACCCAAATGATGTCTGTCATTTAGTAGAGATGGTGGTGTTCGGCACCAGAGCCACAATCAGCGTGTGAATGGGTGAATGGGACTGTGACTGTAAAGCGCTTTGGGCCTTTGAGGAAGGCAGAAAAGCGCTACACAAGTATTCCCCATTTCTCATCCATCTATCATTTTTCTAAAGCTGCCTTTTGGGGCTACAGTTGTACTAGAGCCTATCCCGGCCTCTACTGAGTAAAGGCAGGGTACACCCAGGATGGTTGGCCAGTCCATCACAGCCACACAGCGGCTAACAATTACACAATCATATTTAAACCTAGTGTCAATTCAGAGTCCCTGATTGACCTATGATGTTCATTTTTGGACCATAGAAGGAAGAGAAAACCCACACATGCACAAGAGGAACATACAAACTCCACATATAAAGCTCCTTGCTGGGATTTGAACCAGGGCCTTCTTGACATATGTCTTTCAAATGTGTAATTTATAAGTTTTAAAGGCTAGTCAAGAGTTAGAAGATAAACAGTTGATCACTACATATTTTGTTTTGAACTTTTATTCATATTTTATTATATATTAGTTATCAACATGTTAGCAGGTAAGCAGGCTTCTATTCTTTCTTTCTTTTATTATTGAATTATTCTTCATTTTTACATGTTTTAATTTATCTTTAATTTCTGATCATTCATTTTTTAGCTCAAATTCACTTTTGTATCAACAAACATTCACTGTTTCTTACTTAAAGGGGTGAACTCCAGGGTGAGGGGGGATCCACTGATGACATAACTGAGTGCAAATCACAGCGACTAATCACTAAATGCAAAAATATGTTAAAAATCACGACAATTAAAAAACAAACAAACAAAAAAACTAATGGTAAAAGAATAACATTTAGAAACCATAACATAAGTACAGCAACCAAAACAGAATTCCAAAAAAATGAATTTAAATAAAAATGAAAAATTTCAGAAAACGAAATATGACGTTTGATTTTTGAAAATTGAGTTTTGGACAAAT